>NW_026683691.1:129635-162635 GCF_030247195.1 Topomyia yanbarensis | reverse complement strand
ACCAAATTTCTTATTCGATCAAGAAATGTTTGTAGACGCCAGTTTCAGAAGTCTGGTGATCTGAATAAAAAGCGTGAAATGGCCGATCTGAACAGGCAGATCGCTTCCAGAATGGACTCACTCCGAAACGAAAGTTTCGGACGTGTTGTCCAAAATCTGGACGATCGCTCAAGACCATTCTGGAAGGTTGCTAAAGTCCTGAAAACCCATCCCAAGCCCGTTCCTCCTCTTAGGGTTGATCGTTCGCTTCTTATTACCCCACTAGAGAAATCAAATGCGATTGGTGATCACATTGCCTCATCGCATTTGATTGGCTCGAACATCCCAAGTCCGCTTGAAAATCAGGTTGCGCAATGCGTCCAGAATATCGATGCCTCCCCTTGTGTCGTTCCAGCAGAGGATAGAACAACATCCGAACAAATTGTCTCAGCGCTGAAATATACCAAAAATATGAAGGCCCCCGGGTTTGATGGAATTTTCAACTTGGTACTAAAAAGATTGAACATCAAATTTTACACACTACTAAGTACTATCTTCAACAGATGCCTAGAGCTGCACTACTTTCCAAGCAGCTGGAAGGTAGCAAAAATTATACCAATCCGAAAACCCGGGAAGGATCCAACATCACCTTCCAGCTACAGACCAATTAGCCTACTTTCAGCGCTGAGCAAATTGTTTGAGAAATTGATTCTCAATCGCTTACTCAAGTTTGTCGATGAACAGAACATTCTTCTACCGGAACAGTTTGGGTTTAGGAAGGGACATTCCACCACACATCAACTAGTACGGGTGATAAATAATATCAGGAGGAACAAATCTGTATCCAAGTCTACAGCCATGGCCTTGCTAGACGTCGAAAAAGCGTTTGACAATGTCTGGCACGACGGACTTGTATACAAGCTTTGCAACTTCAACTTTCCCTCACATCTAGTCAAAATCACCCGTAACTATCTCCAGCAAAGGTCGTTTAGGGTATCACTAAATGGTTGCCTCTCAGACACGTTCCCCATCCCAGCAGGGGTGCCGCAAGGCAGCTTGCTAGGTCCCCTGCTGTATAGCATCTACACCTCCGACGTTCCTCCTCTCGGGGACGGTTGTCTGTTCTTCCAGTTCGCAGATGATACTGCAATAGCAGTCAAAGGAAGAATGCCTCGCGAAATTACAAACAAACTCCAACGATGCCTTAACGCCTTTGCTGAGTATTGTAATATATGGAAAATTAAAATCAATGCCTCCAAAACCCAAACAATTATGTTCCTACATCGACAGTCCCCCAAACTAAAACCACCCGAATCTTGCACAATAATCATGGATGGCACAAGGGTTGAGTGGTCCACCGAAGTAGTTTACTTAGGGCTGCTGTTTGACGAGAAACTTCTCTTTCGATCGCATGTTCAGAGAACCCTAGTTAAGGTTTCCACTTTGGTTAGGTGTTTGTATCCGCTGATTTGCCGCCGATCCCGCCTCTCAGGGGTGAACAAACTGGCCGTCTACCAACAAATAATAGCACCCGCGATCTTCTACGCAACACCGGTGTGGGAATCATGTGCTCAAACTCACAGGAACAAGATCCAGGTAGCACAAAATCGAGTGTTGAGGATGATCCTGAATCGTCCATTTGACACCAGAATAGCAGACCTACATGAAGAGGCGAACATCCCAAAAATTGATTCCAAAATTGACGATATTAGATCTAAATTTGTAAATAATTGCAATGCATCAGAACACGCTTTGATAAGCAACTTGTATATAGTAGGCTAAGTGTAAATAGTAGGTTAAGTGTAAATAGTAGGTATAGTTAAATGTGTTAGAATTAAGTTGTACATAATAGTTTTAAGTAGTTTCTCAATTCTAAAACAAAACCAATTCCACTCAGGTGGCTCATCTTGCTTAAGACGATCACGTCTACGAATGTAAATATTTATCTTAAATTACCTAGATCCAAAGATGAAAAGATGTATATATTCTGTATCACTTAAAACAAAAATTGACATGTTAGCCATCGACAACTACCCTGAAATAAAGAAAAATTTTCATCATCATCATTTGTTCCTATGGTTATTCGCATTGGGTTGCTTGACGAGAGCAGTTGGTGGGGGAAAGACGGCATATTCCTTTGGTTAGGCCATTAGAAGCCGGACGGAAAGGAAAGGCTCATGCACGGCACGAGAACGAGCGAGAAAGCGATAGTAGTGCATATTAGCGCGATTATATAAATATCTGTCGGTCGGTTTTTCTCATCATTCGTATTCGTTCAAGCACTAGCAAGCAGCCAGTCCACCGAAGGAAAGCAGTTGGCAATGACGACGGCGGAAAAAGTGCCCCAGCTACTGGTGACTCATCGCAACCCGATCAGGAACTGTCGACCTGCAAGAATTTCGCCCCAACTAAAGGGCAACAGAGTAGGCTATCGTTCCAGCGTCTGGGTCGTGAGATTGTGCAGGACTGCAAAATCGAGCCACGCTTACAAAGCTCAGTCGTAATGATGCCCCGAGAAGCCAACGATGCCTACTTGGTCGGTTTGTTCGAGGATGCAAAATAGTGCTTTGTGGCTCACCGTGTCCGCGGGGAGTGCGTCTGAATTATGCTCCCGCAATAAAACAATAAACGGTTCTTTACAGGACCAATTAATTGTGTTGTAATAAGAGTTAAACTGAAATTTACATTTTATGGTGTATAACAAATAATTTTCAGAAAGCTATATAAAAAATACGATGTGTGGAAAGAAAGAAAGAGAATTTAAATTATCCTCTCTTGCTCGTTTTCGTGCACTGCTTTTCCTTTCCTTTCTGCTGCTACTACCATCATAACTAAAACGAATGTGCGTGTTCCCCCACCATCTCTTGGCCAGTGTTGCCACAATTGCATGTCGCTATTACAATTTGAATTATTTTATTGATCCTCTCTAGTATTGATAAAATATAGAATATGCAAAGTACACTAGTCGCATGCTTTTATTCGAACTTTTTGGCAGCCTCCGTTGATTAACTGCATAAATCGATTTGTTTGTGCAGCTCCTTGCTAGTAGCAAACTAAATAGCCTTTATCAAAGCTAACAAATAACACGAAAGAATTTAAATTTGTGAAAATCATTTCCTTCTTTTCAAATCTGCAGCATTCTTTGAAAATATTGTTTGAATGTTGTTATTGAAAAACTGAACATGCAAGTTTGCTAGCACTGGCCACTAGATTGAAGGCGATGGAAAGACAGAATATTCGTTTTGGTTATGCTAGTATTGGTAGCCGAACGGAAAGGAAAGGCACAGGAATGGCACGAAAACGAGCGAGAGCGATAGTAGCGCTTTCTCGTGTGTTCATATATGAATATTGGTCGGTCGGTTTTAATGTAGAATACATTTAAGCTTTCAATATAGGGGTCCCGTTTCAAAATATCGGCTGCGGCGCCGCGTCAGATTTTGAACGTTAATAACTTTTATCATACCTAACAGAATGATTTTATTTTTAGGCCAATTTGTTGCAAATATGTTCCTCTATGCTGTATTAAAATTTGAAGTATGTATAACATGCACTAATAACAAAAAAATGTATTTTGAAAAATCTTTCGAAAACGACTCGAAAAAGTGAAAATTTTCAGCCCATCCCGCACAGAGCCGTCAAAATGGTGGACCAACCGAACAATAAAATAATGAAAAGTTTATATATAGGTCCACTACATGTTTGTTCCTATGGTTATTCGCATTGAGTTGCTTGACGAGAGCAGTTGGTGGGGGAAAGACGGCATATTCCTTTGGTTAGGCCATTAGAAGCCGGACGGAAAGGAAAGGCTCATGCACGGCACGAGAACGAGCGAGAAAGCGATAGTAGTGCATATTAGCGCGATTATATAAATATCTGTCGGTCGGTTTTTCTCATCATTCGTATTCGTTCAAGCACTAGCAAGCAGCCAGTCCACCGAAGGAAAGCAGTTGGCAATGACGACGGCGGAAAAAGTGCCCCAGCTACTGGTGACTCATCGCAACCCGATCAGGAACTGTCGACCTGCAAGAATTTCGCCCCAACTAAAGGGCAACAGAGTAGGCTATCGTTCCAGCGTCTGGGTCGTGAGATTGTGCAGGACTGCAAAATCGAGCCACGCTTACAAAGCTCAGTCGTAATGATGCCCCGAGAAGCCAACGATGCCTACTTGGTCGGTTTGTTCGAGGATGCAAAATAGTGCTTTGTGGCTCACCGTGTCCGCGGGGAGTGCGTCTGAATTATGCTCCCGCAATAAAACAATAAACGGTTCTTTACAGGACCAATTAATTGTGTTGTAATAAGAGTTAAACTGAAATTTACATTTTATGGTGTATAACAAATAATTTTCAGAAAGCTATATAAAAAATACGATGTGTGGAAAGAAAGAAAGAGAATTTAAATTATCCTCTCTTGCTCGTTTTCGTGCACTGCTTTTCCTTTCCTTTCCGCTGCTACTACCATCATAACTAAAACGAATGTGCGTGTTCTCCCACCATCTCATGGCCAGTGTTGCCACAATTGCATGTCGCTATTACAATTTGAATTATTTTATTGATCCTCTCTAGTATTGATAAAATATAGAACGTGCAAAGTACACTAGTCGCATGCTTTTATTCGAACTTTTTGGCAGCCTCCGTTGATTAACTGCATAAATCGATTTGTTTGTGCAGCTCCTTGCTAGTAGCAAACTAAATAGCCTTTATCAGCGCTAACAAATAACACGAAAGAATTTAAATTTGTGAAAATCATTTCCTTCTTTTCAAATCTGCAGCATTCTTTGAAAATATTGTTTGAATGTTGTTATTGAAAAACTGAACATGCAAGTTTGCTAGCACTGGCCACTAGATTGAAGGCGATGGAAAGACAGAATATTCGTTTTGGTTATGCTAGTATTGGTAGCCGAACGGAAAGGAAAGGCACAGGAATGGCACGAAAACGAGCGAGAGCGATAGTAGCGCTTTCTCGTGTGTTCATATATGAATATTGGTCGGTTGGTTTTTCTCATCATTCGTATTCGTTCAAGCACTAGCAAGCAGCCAGTCCACCGAAGGAAAGAAGTTGGCGATGACGACGGTCGGAAAAAGTGCCCCAGCTACTGGTGACTCATCGCAACCCGATCAGGAACTGTCGCCCCAACTAAAGGGCAACAGAGAAACTAATCTGTGTTCTAATAAGAGTTAAAGTGGTTCACCGTGTCCGCGGGGAGTGCGTCTGAATTATGCTCCCGCAATAAAACAATAAACGGTTCTTTACAGGACCAATTAATTGTGTTCTAATAAGAGTTAAACTGAAATTTACATTTTATGGTGTATAACAAATAATTTTCAGAAAGCTATATAAGAAATACGATGTGTGGAAAGAAAGAAAGAGAATTTAAATTATCCTCTCTCGCTCGTTTTCGTGCACTGCTTTTCCATTCCTTTCTGCTGCTACTACAATCATAACTAAAACGAATGTGCGTGTTCTCCCACCATCTCATGGCCAGTGTTGCCACAATTGCATGTCGCTATAACAATTTGAATTATTTTATTGATCCTCTCTAGTATTGATAAAATACACTCAAGTTTTTTTTTACGCGGTTTTTTTTTGCGCGTTATTTTTTTACGCGGTTTTTTTTTACGCGAATTTTGAAATTTACGCGGTTTTCATTTACGCGGATTTTGAAATTTACGCGGTTTTCATTTACGCGGTTTTTGAAATTTACGCGGTTTTCATTTACGCGATTTTTTTAAATTTACGCGGTTTTCATTTACGCGGATTTTGAAATTTACGCGGTATCCATCAATGAGGTTCCCTTTATCTCGGATTCTTAAATTTAAGTGGTCTTCATTTACGCGGATTTTGAAATTTACGCGGTTTTCATTTACGCGGATTTTGAAATTTACGCGGTTTTCATTTACGCGGATTTTGAAATTTACGCGGTTTTCATTTACGCGGATTTTGAAATTTACGCGGTTTTCATTTACGCGGATTTTGAAATTTACGCGGTTTTCATTTACGCGGTTTTCATTTACGCGGCTCGTATCCCCCGCGTAAAAAAAAACTTGAGTGTATAGAATATGCAAAGTACACTAGTCACATGCTTTTTTTCGAACTTTTTGGCAGCCTCCGTTGATTAACTGCATAAATCGATTTGTTTGTGCAGCTCCTTGCTAGTAGCAAACTAAATAGCCTTTACCAGCGCTAACAAATAAGACAAAAGAATTTAAATTTGTGAAAATCTTCTCCTTCCTTTTTTTCAAATCTGCAACATTCTTTGAAAATATTGAAAATGTTGTTATTGAAAAACTGAACATGCAAGTTTGCTAGCACTGGCCACTAAATTGAAGGCGATGGAAAGACAGAATATTCGTTTTGGTTATGCTAGTATTGGTAGCCGAACGGAAAGGAAAGGCACAGGAATGGCACGAAAACGAGCGAGAGAGCGATAGTAGTGCTTTCTCGTGTTTTCATATATGAATATTGGTCGGTCGGTTTTTCTCATCATTCGTATTCATTCAAGCACTAGCAAGCAGCCAGTCCACCGGAGGAAAGCAGTTGGCGATGATGACGGTCCGCAAAAGTGCCCCAGCTACTGGTGGCCCATCGCAATCAACTACCGATCAGGAACTGTCGCCGTGCTAGTATTTCGCCCCAACTAAAGGGCAACGGAGCAACTAATCCGCTGGCTAACATTCCAGCGTCTGGTTCGTAAGGTTGTGTATTACTTCAAAGTCGAGCTACGCTTACAAAACTCAGCCGTAATGAAGCCAGTGATGCCTACTTGGTCGGTTTGTGGGAGTGGGCGTAAATTACAATAAAAGCAACCGTTACGGTTCTTTTCAGGACCAATCAATTGTGTTCTAGTGAGAGTTAAACTGAAACTTTCATTTTAAGGTGTGTAGCAAATTTTCAACAAGCAACATAATACGTTGTGTGGAAAGAAGTAGCTTGCACACGGAACAAAAATTTAAATTATCCTCTCGCTCGTTTCGTGCACTGCTTTTCCATTCCTTTCTACTGTTATTATCAGTATTACCAAAACGAATGTGTCGTTGCATGTGTTTAAGAGAAACGTTGAAGTCGCATGCTTCTATTCAAGCTTTTTGGCAGCCCCCGTGAACTAACTGCATTAAATGGTTTTTTTTGTGCAGCTCCGTGCTAGTAGCAAACAAAATGGCCCTACTAGTGTCTGATTCGTGAGATTGTGCAAGATTTCAAAGTCGAGCTAAGCTTATAAAGTTCAGCCGTAATGGTACCCGAAGAAGCCAGTCTTGTCGTTTTGTTCGAGGCTACAAAACAGTTCGCCAGGCACGTAACTATCATGCCAAAAATATTCAACGATCCAGCGCATCACCATCAACACCAACGCCGATACCAAAGGTTCTTTTCAGAACCACCATTATTACCATAGAGAATTATTTGAAAATTTCCCATTCAAACGTGATTCTGTTGAATATTATTAGATTTAAATTAACGTCTCGAATTGAAATCACGACGCTCCGGTTATGTGACAGACATTACCCACCCATCTTTTTTTATTGTGACCACGACTAACGGTTTAATATAGACACCCCATTTCAATATTTCTGAAGGAACAGAAGGTCGAGTTTGGAAAGTTTGTAACTTTCATTGTACTTAACCAAATTAAACAATGTTCGCACTAATGATTCAGAAATATGATCAGGAATCTTCTGTTAGATTTGTAAGTATGTATAATTTACATGAATAAAGAAAAATTGATTTTCAGGAATCAATTATTATCTGTTCTTCCATTGGCCAGTACTACGCGACTTCCTCATGCTAACAATTAATTTCATCGTTAGCCATCTCCCTCACCAAGGCCAACAACGCCAACAAAACCGGTCCTTTTCAGGACCACCATTATTTTTGTAAAGAATAATTTGAAATATTCCTCGCCCAAATCACCTTTTGTCCGAAAATTCCAATGAGTATCAAAATATTTAAAGAACGTGTTCCTTATGTATTCTACATCTCTCCGGTTATGTCGCAGACATTACCCACCCATCTTTTTTTCTCATCATTCGTATTCGTTCAAGCACTAGCAAGCAGCCAGTCCACCGAAGGAAAGAAGTTGGCGATGACGACGGTCGGAAAAAGTGCCCCAGCTACTGGTGACTCATCGCAACCCGATCAGGAACTGTCGCCCTGCAAGAATTTCGCCCCAACTAAAGGGCAACAGAGAAACTAATCTGTGTTCTAATAAGAGTTAAAGTGGTTCACCGTGTCCGCGGGGAGTGCGTCTGAATTATGCTCCCGCAATAAAACAATAAACGGTTCTTTACAGGACCAATTAATTGTGTTCTAATAAGAGTTAAACTGAAATTTACATTTTATGGTGTATAACAAATAATTTTCAGAAAGCTATATAAGAAATACGATGTGTGGAAAGAAAGAAAGAGAATTAAAATTATCCTCTCTCGCTCGTTTTCGTGCACTGCTTTTCCATTCCTTTCTGCTGCTACTACAATCATAACTAAAACGAATGTGCGTGTTCTCCCACCATCTCATGGTCAGTGTTGCCACAATTGCATGTCGCTATAACAATTTGAATTATTTTATTGATCCTCTCTAGTATTGATAAAATATAGAATATGCAAAGTACACTAGTCGCATGCTTTTTTTTCGAACTTTTTGGCAGCCTCCGTTGATTAACTGCATAAATCGATTTGTTTGTGCAGCTCCTTGCTAGTAGCAAACTAAATAGCCTTTATCAGCGCTAACAAATAAGACAAAAGAATTTAAATTAGTGAAAATCTTCTCCTTCCTTCTTTTCAAATCTGCAACATTCTTTGAAAATATTGAAAATGTTGTTATTGAAAAACTGAACATGCAAGTTTGCTAGCACTGGCCACTAAATTGAAGGCGATGGAAAGACAGAATATTCGTTTTGGTTATGCTAGTATTGGTAGCCGAACGGAAAGGAAAGGCACAGGAATGGCACGAAAACGAGCGAGAGAGCGATAGTAGTGCTTTCTCGTGTTTTCATATATGAATATTGGTCGGTCGGTTTTTCTCATCATTCGTATTCGTTCAAGCACTAGCAAGCAGCCAGTCCACCGGAGGAAAGCAGTTGGCGATGATGACGGTCCGCAAAAGTGCCCCAGCTACTGGTGGCCCATCGCAATCAACTACCGATCAGGAACTGTCGCCGTGCTAGTATTTCGCCCCAACTAAAGGGCAACGGAGCAACTAATCCGCTGGCTAACATTCCAGCGTCTGGTTCGTAAGGTTGTGTATTACTTCAAAGTCGAGCTACGCTTACAAAACTCAGCCGTAATGAAGCCAGTGATGCCTACTTGGTCGGTTTGTGGGAGTGGGCGTAAATTACAATAAAAGCAACCGTTACGGTTCTTTTCAGGACCAATCAATTGTGTTCTAGTGAGAGTTAAACTGAAACTTTCATTTTAAGGTGTGTAGCAAATTTTCAACAAGCAACATAATACGTTGTGTGGAAAGAAGTAGCTTGCACACGGAACAAAAATTTAAATTATCCTCTCGCTCGTTTCGTGCACTGCTTTTCCATTCCTTTCTACTGTTATTATCAGTATTACCAAAACGAATGTGTCGTTGCATGTGTTTAAGAGAAACGTTGAAGTCGCATGCTTCTATTCAAGCTTTTTGGCAGCCCCCGTGAACTAACTGCATTAAATGGTTTTTTTGTGCAGCTCCGTGCTAGTAGCAAACAAAATGGCCCTACTAGTGTCTGATTCGTGAGATTGTGCAAGATTTCAAAGTCGAGCTAAGCTTATAAAGTTCAGCCGTAATGGTACCCGAAGAAGCCAGTCTTGTCGTTTTGTTCGAGGCTACAAAACAGTTCGCCAGGCACGTAACTATCATGCCAAAAATATCCAACGATCCAGCGCATCACCATCAACACCAACGCCGATACCAAAGGTTCTTTTCAGAACCACCATTATTACCATAGAGAATTATTTGAAAATTTCCCATTCAAACGTGATTCTGTTGAATATTATTAGATTTAAATTAACGTCTCGAATTGAAATCACGACGCTCCGGTTATGTGACAGACATTACCCACCCATCTTTTTTTATTGTGACCACGACTAACGGTTTAATATAGACACCCCATTTCAATATTTCTGAAGGAACAGAAGGTCGAGTTTGGAAAGTTTGTAACTTTCATTGTACTTAACCAAATTACACAATGTTCGCACTAATGATTCAGAAATATGATCAGGAATCTTCTGTTAGATTTGTAAGTATGTATAATTTACATGAATAAAGAAAAATTGATTTTCAGGAATCAATTATTATCTGTTCTTCCATTGGCCAGTACTACGCGACTTCCTCATGCTAACAATTAATTTCATCGTTAGCCATCTCCCTCACCAAGGCCAACAACGCCAACAAAACCGGTCCTTTTCAGGACCACCATCATTTTTGTAAAGAATAATTTGAAATATTCCTCGCCCAAATCACCTTTTGTCCGAAAATTCCAATGAGTATCAAAATATTTAAAGAACGTGTTCCTTATGCATTCTACATCTCTCCGGTTATGTCGCAGACATTACCCACCCATCTTTTTCTCATCATTCGTATTCGTTCAAGCACTAGCAAGCAGCCAGTCCACCGGAGGAAAGCAGTTGGCGATGATGACGGTCCGCAAAAGTGCCCCAGCTACTGGTGGCCCATCGCAATCAACTACCGATCAGGAACTGTCGCCGTGCTAGTATTTCGCCCCAACTAAAGGGCAACGGAGCAACTAATCCGCTGGCTAACATTCCAGCGTCTGGTTCGTAAGGTTGTGTATTACTTCAAAGTCGAGCTACGCTTACAAAACTCAGCCGTAATGAAGCCAGTGATGCCTACTTGGTCGGTTTGTGGGAGTGGGCGTAAATTACAATAAAAGCAACGGTTCTTTTCAGGACCAATCAATTGTGTTCTAGTGAGAGTTAAACTGAAACTTTCATTTTAAGGTGTGTAGAAAATTTTCAACAAGCAACATAATACGTTGTGTGGAAAGAAGTAGCTTGCACACGGAACAAAAATTTAAATTATCCTCTCGCTCGTTTCGTGCACTGCTTTTCCATTCCTTTCTACTGTTATTATCAGTATTACCAAAACGAATGTGTTGTTGCATGTGTTTAAGAGAAACGTTGAAGTCGCATGCTTATATTCAAGCTTTTTGGCAGCCCCCGTGAACTAACTGCATTAAATGGTTTTTTTGTGCAGCTCCGTGCTAGTAGCAAACAAAATGGCCCTACTAGTGTCTGATTCGTGAGATTGTGCAAGATTTCAAAGTCGAGCTAAGCTTATAAAGTTCAGCCGTAATGGTACCCGAAGAAGCCAGTCTTGTCGTTTTGTTCGAGGCTACAAAACAGTTCGCCAGGCACGTAACTATCATGCCAAAAATATCCAACGATCCAGCGCATCACCATCAACACCAACGCCGATACCAAAGGTTCTTTTCAGAACCACCATTATTACCATAGAGAATTATTTGAAAATTTCCCATTCAAACGTGATTCTGTTGAATATTATTAGATTTAAATTAACGTCTCGAATTGAAATCACGACGCTCCGGTTATGTGACAGACATTACCCACCCATCTTTTTTTATTGTGACCACGACTAACGGTTTAATATAGACACCCCATTTCAATATTTCTGAAGGAACAGAAGGTCGAGTTTGGAAAGTTTGTAACTTTCATTGTACTTAACCAAATTACACAATGTTCGCACTAATGATTCAGAAATATGATCAGGAATCTTCTGTTAGATTTGTAAGTATGTATAATTTACATGAATAAAGAAAAATTGATTTTCAGGAATCAATTATTATCTGTTCTTCCATTGGCCAGTACTACGCGACTTCCTCATGCTAACAATTAATTTCATCGTTAGCCATCTCCCTCACCAAGGCCAACAACGCCAACAAAACCGGTCCTTTTCAGGACCACCATCATTTTTGTAAAGAATAATTTGAAATATTCCTCGCCCAAATCACCTTTTGTCCGAAAATTCCAATGAGTATCAAAATATTTAAAGAACGTGTTCCTTATGTATTCTACATCTCTCCGGTTATGTCGCAGACATTACCCACCCATCTTTTTAATTTTACGAATTTCCAAAAGTCTACTTTTATTGGGGAGATATTAAAATATTACCAATATTTAAGTTAGGTGTTTCTGAATCGGTTGGTGTATGAATGATTAAAATCCATCTAGTAATATTGGAGTTATAAGCGTGCAAACCTTACATAGTTTCGTTACATGGGAGATAGTTTAGATTTTAGAATGACACCTAGCCCCAGATAGTGGAGTAAGACATTTTTAATGTCAAAAAAAACTAGGAGTGGGTAATGTCCGGGACGTAACCGCGGTGTTGACGTAGGACTAAACTTGGGCATATCATATGACATTCATGGATAATTTGAGCCAATGCACTTTTTGAATGAATGTTTACTGGAAATTTCATGTCGAATGAGATTGCCACATTCACTGATTTTCTAGGACTTGCAAAAACCTTCGGGTTTGTAGATTAATTTGATAAACATTTGCTTATATGAATCACTGGTAAATGTACACAAGAATTGACAGACGCAAACTTATTAAATGGAACTTTCTAATTCAATTCTTTCTCCATTATGTTTTCATCCTAAAAAGAACGGTTTGTAGATAACTATGTTTGGTGATACCAGACGAGAATCCTTGCTAACGATTCGAACCTTGCCCGAATTCGCTTCTGCTGCGTACATACACGAACATTCCCCTTTCGCAGCTCACATCGAATGAGCATTGTATATCGGAATGCGATCTCTTTTATAAACTTCTTAGTGCAGATGGTAGTCCATCCCTTTGTGCGACAAATGAAAATATTTTCATCATTCGTTTTGGCGTGGCATTCGCTTAGTAGCAGGGTTGCCACATTCACTAATGTTCTAGAAAGATTTGCATTGTAGATTAATTCGATAAACATTGGTTTATATGTGTCATTGATAAAGTACAGCAGACTTGACAGGCGCAAACTCAATCCAAGTTATTAAAAGGAGCTTTCTAAATAAATTCTTTCTCCATTATATTTTCATCCTAATAAGAACGGTTTGCAGATAACTATTTTTGGTGATACCAGACGATTACATACACCAGATGCGTACATACACGAACATTCCCCTTTCGCAGCTCACATCGAATGAGCATTGTATATCGGAATGCGATCTCTTTTATAAACTTCTTAGTGCAGATGGTAGTCCATCCCTTTGTGCGACAAATGAAAATATTTTCATCATTCGTTTTGGCGTGGCATTCGCTTAGTAGCAGGGTTGCCACATTCACTAATGTTCTAGAAAGATTTGCATTGTAGATTAATTCGATAAACATTGGTTTATATGTGTCATTGATAAAGTACAGCAGACTTGACAGGCGCAAACTCAATCCAAGTTATTAAAAGGAGCTTTCTAAATAAATTCTTTCTCCATTATATTTTCATCCTAATAAGAACGGTTTGCAGATAACTATTTTTGGTGATACCAGACGATTACATACACCAGATGCGTACATAAACGAACATTCCCCTTTCGCAGCTCACATCGAATGAGCATTGTATATCGGAATGCGATCTCTTTTATAAACTTCTTAGTGCAGATGGTAGTCCATCCCTTTGTGCGACAAATGAAAATATTTTCATCATTCGTTTTGGCGTGGCATTCGCTTAGTAGCAGGGTTTCCACATTCACTAATGTTCTAGAAAGATTTGCAAAAACCTACGGGTTTGTAGATTAATTCGATAAACATTGGTTTATGTGTCACTGCTAAAGTACAGCAGACTTGACAGGCGCACACTCAATGCAAGTTATTAAATGGAACTTTCTAATTCAATTCTTTCTCCATTATGTTTTCATCCTAAAAAGAACGGTTTGTAGATAACTATGTTTGGTGATACCAGACGAGAATCCTTGCTAACGATTCGAACCTTGCCCGAATTCGCATCTGCTGCGTACATACACGAACATTCCCCTTTCGCAGCTCACATCGAATGAGCATTGTATATCGGAATGCGATCTCTTTTATAAACTTCTTAGTGCAGATGGTAGTCCATCCCTTTGTGCGACAAATGAAAATATTTTCATCATTCTTTTTGGCGTGGCATTCGCTTAGTAGCAGGGTTTCCACATTCACTAATGTTCTAGAAAGATTTGCAAAAACCTACGGGTTTGTAGATTAATTCGATAAACATTGGTTTATGTGTCACTGCTAAAGTACAGCAGACTTGACAGGCGCACACTCAATGCAAGTTATTAAATGGAACTTTCTAATTCAATTCTTTCTCCATTATGTTTTCATCCTAAAAAACTGTGACACCCATATTTATAGGTTTTAGCATTAATGTTGATTCGCATTAAAAGTAGTTTTTGAACTTTTTAAACAAGTTTTACATAGCAAACAAGGTATCAATAGCAAGCGTTGAACGTTTTCCTTTCGATTTATGAAACAAAATTACTAATTCCTTGAGTAGGAGAAAAGTTATTAGAGTTCAAAGTGTACGTAACGCATCCGTTTTGAAAATTTTGAAATGACACCCAGTATAGTAAAGAAAGACGTAAGTCCTACGTCAAAATATGAAACATATGAAAACCAATAGGCTCTTTACCCTAGGCAGCTACAATGCGCCGTAAACATGGATTAACAAGTTACAACGCACACGCATGCATAAAAATAAATATATTTTATTCAAACGCAACACTCTTAAGCAGCACACACCGTATTTAATTAAATCCAAACCACCCCGCCCACCCACTTTGCAAATCATTCTGTGACACCGTGCTGGTACCCGAAAAATCCGCACACGGCCACCGCTGCCGAAAATGCATAGCGTTTACCGCTTATTGTAGTGCCCACACGCTGCAGCCATGATCTTACCCGTTCGACATAAGAACAAAAACTGATTCAAACGGGTACGCGTCACCTCTATTTATAAACTAACCGTATATGGTTTAGTCACATAGGTGCGAGTCTGTGCAAATGCCAACGTTGCCGAAAATCGATAGCGCTTATTGCATCGCCCGGAGACGATGTTGTTCGTATGAGACAAGAGCAACAACTGATTTAAACGGACATGCGTCGCTTCTATTTATGACTTTTCGTCTTTCATTGAGTCACTAAGCTGCCCTCTTTTGACGGCTGTGTCTGAGAAATCTGCCTCACGAATGGTAATTTTCCCGTTTTTCGTGAACTTTTTAATTTTACCAATTTCCAAAAGTCTACTTTTATTGGGGAGATATTAAATTATTACCAATATTTAAGTTAGGTGTTTCTGAATCGGTTGGTGTATGAATGATTAAAATCCATCTAGTAATATTGGAGTTATAAGCGTGCAAACCTTACATAGTTTCGTTACATGGGAGATAGTTTAGATTTTAGAATGACACCTAGCCCCAGATAGTGGAGTAAGACATTTTTAATGTCAAAAGAAACAAAAGTCGTGTACTGGAGCCTACTGTTTCGTCTGTTTTGCTATCAGAAAAATAACAAAAAACAAGTAGCGAGTACTTCCAGCTTCATCTGGTAGTGGAACACGGATGCATATTCGAAGCATTTCACTTAAGTTGTTTCAAGTCCGTTTTTTTGACACGGCACACTGTGCCATTTTTGTTACGTATATATTTGCAGATCCAGTTTTTGCCTTGTACTCTCCATTGAAGACGCTGATCACAGATGGGGAGTTGGGATAACAGTATTCACATTACGCGGATCTCTTTAAGAAAGGAGTATGTACCAGTTAGGTTTATGAAGTACTTCAAATATAAAGAAGAGCAGCAGCAGCACCAAATGGTGGCTAGATGCGTTAAAACAAGATGAAATGTACGATACTTACAAATGTAAACAAATGGCATTTTCTATACATGCGAATGAATGCTTTGAAATCGCTTTCTTAAACTACAACAAAAAATGCAACGGGCGAAACTGTATTTTTGTTTGTTTATTGAAAGTTTCACCCTCCACGCCCCATGCAAAAAACCAGGGCGATACTTTTTTAATGTAGAATACATTTAAGCTTTCAATATAGGGGTCCCGTTTCAAAATATCGGCTGCGGCGCCGCGTCAGATTTTGAACGTTAATAACTTTTATCATACCTAACAGAATGATTTGATTTTTAGGCCAATTTGTTGCAAATATGTTCCTCTATGCTGTATTAAAATTTGAAGTATGTATAACATGCACTAATAACAAAAAAATGTATTTTGAAAAATCTTTCGAAAACGACTCGGAAAAGTGAAAATTTTCAGCCCATCCCGCACAGAGCCGTCAAAATGGTGGACCAACCGAACAATAAAATAATGAAAAGTTTATATATAGGTCCACTACATGTTTGTTCCTATGGTTATTCGCATTGAGTTGCTTGACGAGAGCAGTTGGTGGGGGAAAGACGGCATATTCCTTTGGTTAGGCCATTAGAAGCCGGACGGAAAGGAAAGGCTCATGCACGGCACGAGAACGAGCGAGAAAGCGATAGTAGTGCATATTAGCGCGATTATATAAATATCTGTCGGTCGGTTTTTCTCATCATTCGTATTCGTTCAAGCACTAGCAAGCAGCCAGTCCACCGAAGGAAAGCAGTTGGCAATGACGACGGCGGAAAAAGTGCCCCAGCTACTGGTGACTCATCGCAACCCGATCAGGAACTGTCGACCTGCAAGAATTTCGCCCCAACTAAAGGGCAACAGAGTAGGCTATCGTTCCAGCGTCTGGGTCGTGAGATTGTGCAGGACTGCAAAATCGAGCCACGCTTACAAAGCTCAGTCGTAATGATGCCCCGAGAAGCCAACGATGCCTACTTGGTCGGTTTGTTCGAGGATGCAAAATAGTGCTTTGTGGCTCACCGTGTCCGCGGGGAGTGCGTCTGAATTATGCTCCCGCAATAAAACAATAAACGGTTCTTTACAGGACCAATTAATTGTGTTGTAATAAGAGTTAAACTGAAATTTACATTTTATGGTGTATAACAAATAATTTTCAGAAAGCTATATAAAAAATACGATGTGTGGAAAGAAAGAAAGAGAATTTAAATTATCCTCTCTTGCTCGTTTTCGTGCACTGCTTTTCCTTTCCTTTCTGCTGCTACTACCATCATAACTAAAACGAATGTGCGTGTTCTCCCACCATCTCATGGCCAGTGTTGCCACAATTGCATGTCGCTATTACAATTTGAATTATTTTATTGATCCTCTCTAGTATTGATAAAATATAGAACGTGCAAAGTACACTAGTCGCATGCTTTTATTCGAACTTTTTGGCAGCCTCCGTTGATTAACTGCATAAATCGATTTGTTTGTGCAGCTCCTTGCTAGTAGCAAACTAAATAGCCTTTATCAGCGCTAACAAATAACACGAAAGAATTTAAATTTGTGAAAATCATTTCCTTCTTTTCAAATCTGCAGCATTCTTTGAAAATATTGTTTGAATGTTGTTATTGAAAAACTGAACATGCAAGTTTGCTAGCACTGGCCACTAGATTGAAGGCGATGGAAAGACAGAATATTCGTTTTGGTTATGCTAGTATTGGTAGCCGAACGGAAAGGAAAGGCACAGGAATGGCACGAAAACGAGCGAGAGCGATAGTAGCGCTTTCTCGTGTGTTCATATATGAATATTGGTCGGTTTTTTCGGCATTTAATTAGCAAGGGACTGGAAGGTGAAGTATATTTTTCAATATTTAGAGCCATAGTACTCAAGGGAGAGCAAGGTGTTGAAAGGAGAAAGTTTAGAAAAGCGTGGAAGGATCATATATGCAAGCTTAGAGCTCACCGGCGACTTAACCCTTTGTCTGCTACCGTAGTGGTCAAGGTCTTTTGGCATTAGAAATGCGAATCACCTGAGTCTACGGCATGTCCGAACAAGCGTAAAGTAACTTGTTACTTCATGCTGTCGGAACCGACAAAAAGTTAAGTCACGGTAAACTTCCACACTAAGCATTTGCGACGTTGAAACTCATTGAATGAGCCAGTTTTTGTTTGTTCCCTCACCAATTGCCTGCCTGAGTGATTTTATTTTATCGACTATTGTGACTGGCTCAGCGTGTGTGACAATATGGTCACATGTGTTGCTGATTTGCACGGTGTCGGCAGCTTTCACCCAACGCTGCAACGATGAATCCCCATCACGGTAAGTTCGAGAACTTACTGTGATGGGGATTCATCGTTGCAGCGTTGGGTGAAAGCTGCCGACACCGTGCAAATCAGCAACACATGTGACCATATTGTCACACACGCTGAGCCAGTCACAATAGTCGATAAAATAAAATCACTCAGGCAGGCAATTGGTGAGGGAACAAACAAAAACTGGCTCATTCAATGAGTTTCAACGTCGCAAATGCTTAGTGTGGAAGTTTACCGTGACTTAACTTTTTGTCGGTTCCGACAGCATGAAGTAACAAGTTACTTTACGCTTGTTCGGACATGCCGTAGACTCAGGTGATTCGCATTTCTAATGCCAAAAGACCTTGACCACTACGGTAGCAGACAAAGGGTTAAGTCGCCGGTGAGCTCTAAGCTTGCATATATGATCCTTCCACGCTTTTCTAAACTTTCTCCTTTCAACACCTTGCTCTCCCTTGAGTACTATGGCTCTAAATATTGAAAAATATACTTCACCTTCCAGTCCCTTGCTAATTAAATGCCGAAAAAACTGTTGACAAATTAACTCAATAGGTCGTTAACAAAAATGGTTAACAAAAAAAAAAAATGGTAAAAATAGAATATTGGTCGGTTGGTTTTTCTCATCATTCGTATTCGTTCAAGCACTAGCAAGCAGCCAGTCCACCGAAGGAAAGAAGTTGGCGATGACGACGGTCGGAAAAAGTGCCCCAGCTACTGGTGACTCATCGCAACCCGATCAGGAACTGTCGCCCCAACTAAAGGGCAACAGAGAAACTAATCTGTGTTCTAATAAGAGTTAAAGTGGTTCACCGTGTCCGCGGGGAGTGCGTCTGAATTATGCTCCCGCAATAAAACAATAAACGGTTCTTTACAGGACCAATTAATTGTGTTCTAATAAGAGTTAAACTGAAATTTACATTTTATGGTGTATAACAAATAATTTTCAGAAAGCTATATAAGAAATACGATGTGTGGAAAGAAAGAAAGAGAATTTAAATTATCCTCTCTCGCTCGTTTTCGTGCACTGCTTTTCCATTCCTTTCTGCTGCTACTACAATCATAACTAAAACGAATGTGCGTGTTCTCCCACCATCTCATGGCCAGTGTTGCCACAATTGCATGTCGCTATAACAATTTGAATTATTTTATTGATCCTCTCTAGTATTGATAAAATACACTCAAGTTTTTTTTTACGCGGTTTTTTTTTGCGCGGTATTTTTTTACGCGGTTTTTTTTTACGCGAATTTTGAAATTTACGCGGTTTTCATTTACGCGGATTTTGAAATTTACGCGGTTTTCATTTACGCGGTTTTTGAAATTTACGCGGTTTTCATTTACGCGATTTTTTTAAATTTACGCGGTTTTCATTTACGCGGATTTTGAAATTTACGCGGTATCCATCAATGAGGTTCCCTTTATCTCGGATTCTTAAATTTAAGTGGTCTTCATTTACGCGGATTTTGAAATTTACGCGGTTTTCATTTACGCGGATTTTGAAATTTACGCGGTTTTCATTTACGCGGATTTTGAAATTTACGCGGTTTTCATTTACGCGGATTTTGAAATTTACGCGGTTTTCATTTACGCGGATTTTGAAATTTACGCGGTTTTCATTTACGCGGTTTTCATTTACGCGGCTCGTATCCCCCGCGTAAAAAAAAACTTGAGTGTATAGAATATGCAAAGTACACTAGTCGCATGCTTTTTTTCGAACTTTTTGGCAGCCTCCGTTGATTAACTGCATAAATCGATTTGTTTGTGCAGCTCCTTGCTAGTAGCAAACTAAATAGCCTTTACCAGCGCTAACAAATAAGACAAAAGAATTTAAATTTGTGAAAATCTTCTCCTTCCTTTTTTTCAAATCTGCAACATTCTTTGAAAATATTGAAAATGTTGTTATTGAAAAACTGAACATGCAAGTTTGCTAGCACTGGCCACTAAATTGAAGGCGATGGAAAGACAGAATATTCGTTTTGGTTATGCTAGTATTGGTAGCCGAACGGAAAGGAATGGCACGAAAACGAGCGAGACAGCGATAGTAGTGCTTTCTCGTGTTTTCATATATGAATATTGGTCGGTCGGTTTTTCTCATCATTCGTATTCATTCAAGCACTAGCAAGCAGCCAGTCCACCGGAGGAAAGCAGTTGGCGATGATGACGGTCCGCAAAAGTGCCCCAGCTACTGGTGGCCCATCGCAATCAACTACCGATCAGGAACTGTCGCCGTGCTAGTATTTCGCCCCAACTAAAGGGCAACGGAGCAACTAATCCGCTGGCTAACATTCCAGCGTCTGGTTCGTAAGGTTGTGTATTACTTCAAAGTCGAGCTACGCTTACAAAACTCAGCCGTAATGAAGCCAGTGATGCCTACTTGGTCGGTTTGTGGGAGTGGGCGTAAATTACAATAAAAGCAACCGTTACGGTTCTTTTCAGGACCAATCAATTGTGTTCTAGTGAGAGTTAAACTGAAACTTTCATTTTAAGGTGTGTAGCAAATTTTCAACAAGCAACATAATACGTTGTGTGGAAAGAAGTAGCTTGCACACGGAACAAAAATTTAAATTATCCTCTCGCTCGTTTCGTGCACTGCTTTTCCATTCCTTTCTACTGTTATTATCAGTATTACCAAAACGAATGTGTCGTTGCATGTGTTTAAGAGAAACGTTGAAGTCGCATGCTTCTATTCAAGCTTTTTGGCAGCCCCCGTGAACTAACTGCATTAAATGGTTTTTTTGTGCAGCTCCGTGCTAGTAGCAAACAAAATGGCCCTACTAGTGTCTGATTCGTGAGATTGTGCAAGATTTCAAAGTCGAGCTAAGCTTATAAAGTTCAGCCGTAATGGTACCCGAAGAAGCCAGTCTTGTCGTTTTGTTCGAGGCTACAAAACAGTTCGCCAGGCACGTAACTATCATGCCAAAAATATCCAACGATCCAGCGCATCACCATCAACACCAACGCCGATACCAAAGGTTCTTTTCAGAACCACCATTATTACCATAGAGAATTATTTGAAAATTTCCCATTCAAACGTGATTCTGTTGAATATTATTAGATTTAAATTAACGTCTCGAATTGAAATCACGACGCTCCGGTTATGTGACAGACATTACCCACCCATCTTTTTTTATTGTGACCACGACTAACGGTTTAATATAGACACCCCATTTCAATATTTCTGAAGGAACAGAAGGTCGAGTTTGGAAAGTTTGTAACTTTCATTGTACTTAACCAAATTAAACAATGTTCGCACTAATGATTCAGAAATATGATCAGGAATCTTCTGTTAGATTTGTAAGTATGTATAATTTACATGAATAAAGAAAAATTGATTTTCAGGAATCAATTATTATCTGTTCTTCCATTGGCCAGTACTACGCGACTTCCTCATGCTAACAATTAATTTCATCGTTAGCCATCTCCCTCAACAAGGCCAACAACGCCAACAAAACCGGTCCTTTTCAGGACCACCATTATTTTTGTAAAGAATAATTTGAAATATTCCTCGCCCAAATCACCTTTTGTCCGAAAATTCCAATGAGTATCAAAATATTTAAAGAACGTGTTCCTTATGTATTCTACATCTCTCCGGTTATGTCGCAGACATTACCCACCCATCTTTTTTTCTCATCATTCGTATTCGTTCAAGCACTAGCAAGCAGCCAGTCCACCGAAGGAAAGAAGTTGGCGATGACGACGGTCGGAAAAAGTGCCCCAGCTACTGGTGACTCATCGCAACCCGATCAGGAACTGTCGCCCTGCAAGAATTTCGCCCCAACTAAAGGGCAACAGAGAAACTAATCTGTGTTCTAATAAGAGTTAAAGTGGTTCACCGTGTCCGCGGGGAGTGCGTCTGAATTATGCTCCCGCAATAAAACAATAAACGGTTCTTTACAGGACCAATTAATTGTGTTCTAATAAGAGTTAAACTGAAATTTACATTTTATGGTGTATAACAAATAATTTTCAGAAAGCTATATAAGAAATACGATGTGTGGAAAGAAAGAAAGAGAATTAAAATTATCCTCTCTCGCTCGTTTTCGTGCACTGCTTTTCCATTCCTTTCTGCTGCTACTACAATCATAACTAAAACGAATGTGCGTGTTCTCCCACCATCTCATGGCCAGTGTTGCCACAATTGCATGTCGCTATAACAATTTGAATTATTTTATTGATCCTCTCTAGTATTGATAAAATATAGAATATGCAAAGTACACTAGTCGCATGCTTTTTTTTCGAACTTTTTGGCAGCCTCCGTTGATTAACTGCATAAATCGATTTGTTTGTGCAGCTCCTTGCTAGTAGCAAACTAAATAGCCTTTATCAGCGCTAACAAATAAGACAAAAGAATTTAAATTAGTGAAAATCTTCTCCTTCCTTCTTTTCAAATCTGCAACATTCTTTGAAAATATTGAAAATGTTGTTATTGAAAAACTGAACATGCAAGTTTGCTAGCACTGGCCACTAAATTGAAGGCGATGGAAAGACAGAATATTCGTTTTGGTTATGCTAGTATTGGTAGCCGAACGGAAAGGAAAGGCACAGGAATGGCACGAAAACGAGCGAGAGAGCGATAGTAGTGCTTTCTCGTGTTTTCATATATGAATATTGGTCGGTCGGTTTTTCTCATCATTCGTATTCGTTCAAGCACTAGCAAGCAGCCAGTCCACCGGAGGAAAGCAGTTGGCGATGATGACGGTCCGCAAAAGTGCCCCAGCTACTGGTGGCCCATCGCAATCAACTACCGATCAGGAACTGTCGCCGTGCTAGTATTTCGCCCCAACTAAAGGGCAACGGAGCAACTAATCCGCTGGCTAACATTCCAGCGTCTGGTTCGTAAGGTTGTGTATTACTTCAAAGTCGAGCTACGCTTACAAAACTCAGCCGTAATGAAGCCAGTGATGCCTACTTGGTCGGTTTGTGGGAGTGGGCGTAAATTACAATAAAAGCAACCGTTACGGTTCTTTTCAGGACCAATCAATTGTGTTCTAGTGAGAGTTAAACTGAAACTTTCATTTTAAGGTGTGTAGCAAATTTTCAACAAGCAACATAATACGTTGTGTGGAAAGAAGTAGCTTGCACACGGAACAAAAATTTAAATTATCCTCTCGCTCGTTTCGTGCACTGCTTTTCCATTCCTTTCTACTGTTATTATCAGTATTACCAAAACGAATGTGTCGTTGCATGTGTTTAAGAGAAACGTTGAAGTCGCATGCTTCTATTCAAGCTTTTTGGCAGCCCCCGTGAACTAACTGCATTAAATGGTTTTTTTGTGCAGCTCCGTGCTAGTAGCAAACAAAATGGCCCTACTAGTGTCTGATTCGTGAGATTGTGCAAGATTTCAAAGTCGAGCTAAGCTTATAAAGTTCAGCCGTAATGGTACCCGAAGAAGCCAGTCTTGTCGTTTTGTTCGAGGCTACAAAACAGTTCGCCAGGCACGTAACTATCATGCCAAAAATATCCAACGATCCAGCGCATCACCATCAACACCAACGCCGATACCAAAGGTTCTTTTCAGAACCACCATTATTACCATAGAGAATTATTTGAAAATTTCCCATTCAAACGTGATTCTGTTGAATATTATTAGATTTAAATTAACGTCTCGAATTGAAATCACGACGCTCCGGTTATGTGACAGACATTACCCACCCATCTTTTTTTATTGTGACCACGACTAACGGTTTAATATAGACACCCCATTTCAATATTTCTGAAGGAACAGAAGGTCGAGTTTGGAAAGTTTGTAACTTTCATTGTACTTAACCAAATTACACAATGTTCGCACTAATGATTCAGAAATATGATCAGGAATCTTCTGTTAGATTTGTAAGTATGTATAATTTACATGAATAAAGAAAAATTGATTTTCAGGAATCAATTATTATCTGTTCTTCCATTGGCCAGTACTACGCGACTTCCTCATGCTAACAATTAATTTCATCGTTAGCCATCTCCCTCACCAAGGCCAACAACGCCAACAAAACCGGTCCTTTTCAGGACCACCATCATTTTTGTAAAGAATAATTTGAAATATTCCTCGCCCAAATCACCTTTTGTCCGAAAATTCCAATGAGTATCAAAATATTTAAAGAACGTGTTCCTTATGCATTCTACATCTCTCCGGTTATGTCGCAGACATTACCCACCCATCTTTTTCTCATCATTCGTATTCGTTCAAGCACTAGCAAGCAGCCAGTCCACCGGAGGAAAGCAGTTGGCGATGATGACGGTCCGCAAAAGTGCCCCAGCTACTGGTGGCCCATCGCAATCAACTACCGATCAGGAACTGTCGCCGTGCTAGTATTTCGCCCCAACTAAAGGGCAACGGAGCAACTAATCCGCTGGCTAACATTCCAGCGTCTGGTTCGTAAGGTTGTGTATTACTTCAAAGTCGAGCTACGCTTACAAAACTCAGCCGTAATGAAGCCAGTGATGCCTACTTGGTCGGTTTGTGGGAGTGGGCGTAAATTACAATAAAAGCAACGGTTCTTTTCAGGACCAATCAATTGTGTTCTAGTGAGAGTTAAACTGAAACTTTCATTTTAAGGTGTGTAGCAAATTTTCAACAAGCAACATAATACGTTGTGTGGAAAGAAGTAGCTTGCACACGGAACAAAAATTTAAATTATCCTCTCGCTCGTTTCGTGCACTGCTTTTCCATTCCTTTCTACTGTTATTATCAGTATTACCAAAACGAATGTGTTGTTGCATGTGTTTAAGAGAAACGTTGAAGTCGCATGCTTATATTCAAGCTTTTTGGCAGCCCCCGTGAACTAACTGCATTAAATGGTTTTTTTGTGCAGCTCCGTGCTAGTAGCAAACAAAATGGCCCTACTAGTGTCTGATTCGTGAGATTGTGCAAGATTTCAAAGTCGAGCTAAGCTTATAAAGTTCAGCCGTAATGGTACCCGAAGAAGCCAGTCTTGTCGTTTTGTTCGAGGCTACAAAACAGTTCGCCAGGCACGTAACTATCATGCCAAAAATATCCAACGATCCAGCGCATCACCATCAACACCAACGCCGATACCAAAGGTTCTTTTCAGAACCACCATTATTACCATAGAGAATTATTTGAAAATTTCCCATTCAAACGTGATTCTGTTGAATATTATTAGATTTAAATTAACGTCTCGAATTGAAATCACGACGCTCCGGTTATGTGACAGACATTACCCACCCATCTTTTTTTATTGTGACCACGACTAACGGTTTAATATAGACACCCCATTTCAATATTTCTGAAGGAACAGAAGGTCGAGTTTGGAAAGTTTGTAACTTTCATTGTACTTAACCAAATTACACAATGTTCGCACTAATGATTCAGAAATATGATCAGGAATCTTCTGTTAGATTTGTAAGTATGTATAATTTACATGAATAAAGAAAAATTGATTTTCAGGAATCAATTATTATCTGTTCTTCCATTGGCCAGTACTACGCGACTTCCTCATGCTAACAATTAATTTCATCGTTAGCCATCTCCCTCACCAAGGCCAACAACGCCAACAAAACCGGTCCTTTTCAGGACCACCATCATTTTTGTAAAGAATAATTTGAAATATTCCTCGCCCAAATCACCTTTTGTCCGAAAATTCCAATGAGTATCAAAATATTTAAAGAACGTGTTCCTTATGTATTCTACATCTCTCCGGTTATGTCGCAGACATTACCCACCCATCTTTTTGCTATCAGTTTAGGGGCGAAATTGTCTTTTTCGTATTTTTTGTCGATTATCAAATTGATACCAGCTCTAAATAGTAACAATGATCGCTATTGAAAAAACTCGGACGAAATCGATGGTGTAAAAAAACGTAAGGGCGGTGATGATATCACAGACTAACAGACATAACACTCAAAAACAAAACTTCGTCCGCTTTAACGGTCATTTCAAATATATTTGTAGTTGGGACTGTGGCCACATTTGAAATTAAGGCGCCACTCACATATGAACAAGCATATGGGGGATAGACCACTAGTGAAAAATTGTTCCCAAACCCGAGGGGTAACCCACCAGTAAATGAGTGTTTAGGACCGTGAATAAAAGGTGGAGCTAGTGTTCTGGGAAAATTGTCGGATCGATGTTTTTTGAGGGAATTTCCTCATAGTGTTATGTCTGTTAGTCTGTAATGATATGTGGGACTGAAAAAGTAAACAATCGCCGAAAAGGCGATACTATCATTTGGCCAATTTATATAGTCAAAACAAAATATAATTCAATAATTGTGAATACTTTATGCAGTTTTGAGTTTCGATCACTGATTCATGCAATCTATGATGCAAAAAACACAATAGTTTTTAAATACATATTAAAACCAAATCCGAAAATATTCACTTTTGATTTTCTTTGAATGGTGCCAGATTTGCAGACATGTCTGCAAATTCGCAGACTTTTAATTTTAGCTGCAGATTTTTTCGATGACGTAGATATTTGCAGATTTTTTAGTTTAATTGCAGATATTTACAGATTTTTGAAAATAAAGGTTACACTAGTTTCAAAAAACAACTTTAGGTTTTTCCTCCATAAGCTATTTTTCTTTACTTATATTGGACTATAAATGCACTATTTCCATTTAATATAACACATCATTAATAAGGTATTTTTAGTCAAGAATAGTTTTCCTGACATTTTTGGTACTTCCCAGACTTTTAAAATTATTTTTGCAGACATTTGAAAAAGTATCTGACATCACGCAAGCGAATTTGAGTACAGTCACTTCGTTGCACTTATGTACAGAAGCCGAAGGTTCGGCTGTTTCTGAGTGGCGATGTACATTAATGTGCTCAGAGGGTAAAGTCAGGTTCTTCGGGAATGTTACGAGTTCGAGATGTTTCGACCGCCTCAGATCAGAACTGTTTTGCTGTCTATAACCGTCATAACATTGTTCTTCCGACAGCTGGGAGTGAATGTATTGGTTTTGCCATAGGCAGTACACGAAGAGGAAGTGTGCTAAAAAAGAGTGGGAGAATGGTCAGCTATTATTTATTATTTGTTGGGGATCCACAGTTCGATTGTTTAAGGGGGGTTGAAAATTTTCACTATATTCTTATCTACACTACTGTTCTGAAGCCATTGGTTATCATCTTAGTTTCACTCATTAGCTCAAATGGGGTGCTCGTTCGAGCTACCGTTTCGCTTAAACGCAAGTATTCAAGTAAACAAGCCACTTGTTATTAATCTCTTTCTTGTGAATGAAGTAAAAAGATCAATACCAATCAGTAAGAATTCTATTAATGGATCAATTGATCGTTGATTGATACGAAATATTTTTTTCGAGTAAGTTGGCTCAATTGGCTGGAATCATGTTATATGATAACACGCGTTTTTTTTGAAAAGGGCCAATAAGCATGCTGTCAAAATCCACTTTGGGAGGAAATTCTAGAAAAACGAATAATCGCCGATTATAAATCACAGCAGTAAATGAAAGAGAAAACTTTTCTCTTTCATAAAATGTTAACATCCAGTCTCGTCGAGTTACGGTTTGCCTGGAATTTTCTCTCAAAGTGAATTTTGACAGCATGCTTATTGGCCGTTTACAAAAAACACGCGAGATAAGTTCTTTCTACCCACTGAGACGTCCAAAAATTTGTTTCAAAATCGTTAAACACGGGTCCAACGATGGACGTTCGTTGAACGGTTATTTGGACGTTGTCCAAATTGGTCCAACGAACGTCCGTCATTGGACGATTTTGAAACCAACCGTTCTTAGAGGGTATTCAATTTCCTCAAACACACACACACAAATCCTTTCTAATGCACTCTTGGAAAAACCTACCGCAAATTATGTATAGAATTTATAAATCAGCAAACAACTCACCAAAACAACAGTAGATGGTCATATCAAAAGCAACAAATTGAGACATTCTTATATTCTATGAACATATTTTTTAATGTAGAATACATTTAAGCTTTCAATATAGGGGTCCCGTTTCAAAATATCGGCTGCGGCGCCGCGTCAGATTTTGAACGTTAATAACTTTTATCATACCTAACAGAATGATTTGATTTTTAGGCCAATTTGTTGCAAATATGTTCCTCTATGCTGTATTAAAATTTGAAGTATGTATAACATGCACTAATAACAAAAAATTGTGTTTTGAAAAATCTTTCGAAAACGACTCGGAAAAGTGAAAATTTTCAGCCCATCCCGCACAGAGCCGTCAAAATGGTGGACCAACCGAACAATAAAATAATGAAAAGTTTATATATAGGTCCACTACATGTTTGTTCCTATGGTTATTCGCATTGGGTTGCTTGACGAGAGCAGTTGGTGGGGGAAAGACGGCATATTCCTTTGGTTAGGCCATTAGAAGCCGGACGGAAAGGAAAGGCTCATGCACGGCACGAGAACGAGCGAGAAAGCGATAGTAGTGCATATTAGCGCGATTATATAAATATCTGTCGGTCGGTTTTTCTCATCATTCGTATTCGTTCAAGCACTAGCAAGCAGCCAGTCCACCGAAGGAAAGCAGTTGGCAATGACGACGGCGGAAAAATTGCCCCAGCTACTGGTGACTCATCGCAACCCGATCAGGAACTGTCGACCTGCAAGAATTTCGCCCCAACTAAAGGGCAACAGAGTAGGCTATCGTTCCAGCGTCTGGGTCGTGAGATTGTGCAGGACTGCAAAATCGAGCCACGCTTACAAAGCTCAGTCGTAATGATGCCCCGAGAAGCCAACGATGCCTACTTGGTCGGTTTGTTCGAGGATGCAAAATAGTGCTTTGTGGCTCACCGTGTCCGCGGGGAGTGCGTCTGAATTATGCTCCCGCAATAAAACAATAAACGGTTCTTTACAGGACCAATTAATTGTGTTGTAATAAGAGTTAAACTGAAATTTACATTTTATGGTGTATAACAAATAATTTTCAGAAAGCTATATAAGAAATACGATGTGTGGAAAGAAAGAAAGAGAATTTAAATTATCCTCTCTCGCTCGTTTTCGTGCACTGCTTTTCCATTCCTTTCTGCTGCTACTACAATCATAACTAAAACGAATGTGCGTGTTCTCCCACCATCTCATGGCCAGTGTTGCCACAATTGCATGTCGCTATAACAATTTGAATTATTTTATTGATCCTCTCTAGTATTGATAAAATATAGAATATGCAAAGTACACTAGTCGCATGCTTTTATTCGAACTTTTTGGCAGCCTCCGTTGATTAACTGCATAAATCGATTTGTTTGTGCAGCTCCTTGCTAGTAGCAAACTAAATAGCCTTTATCAGCGCTAACAAATAACACGAAAGAATTTAAATTTGTGAAAATCATTTCAAATCTGCAGCATTCTTTGAAAATATTGTTTGAATGTTGTTATTGAAAAACTGAACATGCAAGTTTGCTAGCACTGGCCACTAGATTGAAGGCGATGGAAAGACAGAATATTCGTTTTGGTTATGCTAGTATTGGTAGCCGAACGGAAAGGAAAGCCACAGGAATGGCACGAAAACGAGCGAGAGCGATAGTAGCGCTTTCTCGTGTGTTCATATATGAATATTGGTCGGTCGGTTTTTCTCATCATTCGTATTCGTTCAAGCACTAGCAAGCAGCCAGTCCACCGTAGGAAAGAAGTTGGCGATGACGACGGTCGGAAAAAGTGCCCCAGCTACTGGTGACTCATCGCAACCCGATCAGGAACTGTCGCCCTGCAAGAATTTCGCCCCAACTAAAGGGCAACAGAGAAACTAATCTGTGTTCTAATAAGAGTTAAAGTGGTTCACCGTGTCCGCGGGGAGTGCGTCTGAATTATGCTCCCGCAATAAAACAATAAACGGTTCTTTACAGGACCAATTAATTGTGTTCTAATAAGAGTTAAACTGAAATTTACATTTTATGGTGTATAACAAATAATTTTCAGAAAGCTATATAAGAAATACGATGTGTGGAAAGAAAGAAAGAGAATTTAAATTATCCTCTCTCGCTCGTTTTCGTGCACTGCTTTTCCATTCCTTTCTGCTGCTACTACAATCATAACTAAAACGAATGTGCGTGTTCTCCCACCATCTCATGGCCAGTGTTGCCACAATTGCATGTCGCTATAACAATTTGAATTATTTTATTGATCCTCTCTAGTATTGATAAAATATAGAATATGCAAAGTACACTAGTCGCATGCTTTTTTTCGAACTTTTTGGCAGCCTCCGTTGATTAACTGCATAAATCGATTTGTTTGTGCAGCTCCTTGCTAGTAGCAAACTAAATAGCCTTTATCAGCGCTAACAAATAAGACAAAAGAATTTAAATTTGTGAAAATCTTCTCTTTCCTTCTTTTCAAATCTGCAACATTCTTTGAAAATATTGAAAATGTTGTTATTGAAAAACTGAACATGCAAGTTTGCTAGCACTGGCCACTAAATTGAAGGCGATGGAAAGACAGAATATTCGTTTTGGTTATGCTAGTATTGGTAGCCGAACGGAAAGGAAAGGCACAGGAATGGCACGAAAACGAGCGAGAGAGCGATAGTAGTGCTTTCTCGTGTTTTCATATATGAATATTGGTCGGTCGGTTTTTCTCATCATTCGTATTCGTTCAAGCACTAGCAAGCAGCCAGTCAAAGATGCCAGGTTTGCAGACAAGTCTGCAAATTCGCAGACTTTTAATTTAAGCTGCAGATTTTTTCGATGACGCAGATATTTGCAGATTTTTCCGTTTGGTTGCAGATATTTGCAGATTTTTTAGTTTGGTTGCAGATATTTGCAGATTTTTGAATATAAAGGCTTTTGGTTACACTAGCTTTCCTGACATTTTTTGTTCTTCCCAGACTTTTAAAATTATTATTGCAGACATTTGAAAAAAGTACCTGGCATCTCTGCAGCCAGTCCACCGGAGGAAAGCAGTTGGCGATGATGACGGTCCGCAAAAGTGCCCCAGCTACTGGTGGCCCATCGCAATCAACTACCGATCAGGAACTGTCGCCGTGCTAGTATTTCGCCCCAACTAAAGGGCAACGGAGCAACTAATCCGCTGGCTAACATTCCAGCGTCTGGTTCGTAAGGTTGTGTATTACTTTAAAGTCGAGCTACGCTTACAAAACTCAGCCGTAATGAAGCCAGTGATGCCTACTTGGTCGGTTTGTGGGAGTGGGCGTAAATTACAATAAAAGCAACCGTTACGGTTCTTTTCAGGACCAATCAATTGTGTTCTAGTGAGAGTTAAACTGAAACTTTTATTTTAAGGTGTGTAGCAAATTTCCAACAAGCAACATAATACGTTGTGTGGAAAGAAGTAGCTTGCACACGGAACAAAAATTTAAATTATCCTCTCGCTCGTTTCGTGCACTGCTTTTCCATTCCTTTCTACTGTTATTATCAGTATTACCAAAACGAATGTGTCGTTGCATGTGTTTAAGAGAAACGTTGAAGTCGCATGCTTCTATTCAAGCTTTTTGGCAGCCCCCGTGAACTAACTGCATTAAATGGTTTTTTGTGCAGCTCCGTGCTAGTAGCAAACAAAATGGCCCTACTAGTGTCTGATTCGTGAGATTGTGCAAGATTTCAAAGTCGAGCTAAGCTTATAAAGTTCAGCCGTAATGGTACCCGAAGAAGCCAGTCTTGTCGTTTTGTTCGAGGCTACAAAACAGTTCGCCAGGCACGTAACTATCATGCCAAAAATATCCAACGATCCAGCGCATCACCATCAACACCAACGCCGATACCAAAGGTTCTTTTCAGAACCACCATTATTACCATAGAGAATTATTTGAAAATTTCCCATTCAAACGTGATTCTGTTGAATATTATTAGATTTAAATTAACGTCTCGAATTGAAATCACGACGCTCCGGTTATGTGACAGACATTACCCACCCATCTTTTTTTATTGTGACCACGACTAACGGTTTAATATAGACACCCCATTTCAATATTTCTGAAGGAACAGAAGGTCGAGTTTGGAAAGTTTGTAACTTTCATTGTACTTAACCAAATTACACAATGTTCGCACTAATGATTCAGAAATATGATCAGGAATCTTCTGTTAGATTTGTAAGTATGTATAATTTACATGAATAAAGAAAAATTGATTTTCAGGAATCAATTATTATCTGTTCTTCCATTGGCCAGTACTACGCGACTTCCTCATGCTAACAATTAATTCATCGTTAGCCATCTCCCTCACCAAGGCCAACAACGCCAACAAAACCGGTCCTTTTCAGGACCACCATCATTTTTGTAAAGAATAATTTGAAATATTCCTCGCCCAAATCACCTTTTGTCCGAAAATTCCAATGAGTATCAAAATATTTAAAGAACGTGTTCCTTATGTATTCTACATCTCTCCGGTTATGTCGCAGACATTACCCACCCATCTTTTTGAATGTTATTTCAAATTACCGTCGTACCGATATACGATGATGACCGTAAATAATTGCAAAGGAAAAATCGTTAGGGCCAAGTTCCATCAAATAGTCTATGGCTCGTTTAAACAACAATATAATTAAATACTTTAAAAAAAGTAAATGGAAACTTTCAAAACCCATTCCAACAAACTTGACTTTTTTATGAACGTGATTTTCTAAAGATGCACATAAAAAAATCTCATTCGGTTCGCTCTATTACATAAAAACTACAAGGGGCAGCCCTATGGGGTTGCACGAACTGTAGACGTAGGACTATATTACTTAATGTAAAATATTTATTTTCTTAGTACTTAGTGTGTGGGAAAAACACTCGGACCGGTGAAGAAAAATCAAATTTTAGACAATATAATCACATCTCATGTATAGAACAAGCTTTCTAGTTGCTCTCAAACAGATCCTAAAAGTTCAAACACCCATGGATAACCCCAAGTTTGTAGATGTGTTTTGATGCCACAGGATTGTAAAATGGTTAATATTACGTCATGAAAATTCAATTCTTCAGTGACATTTTTTTTTTTTGCCTGCAAAATGCCCTGTGTGTATGCAAAGCT
>NW_026683691.1:111135-129135 GCF_030247195.1 Topomyia yanbarensis | reverse complement strand
CTAGGGAGGTTCCAACAAAAGAGGGCGGATGTTCGCGAGCAGTTCACCACTGTGTTCAACCAGACTTTCATTCGAGGTGTTACCCCTCGCCCAACTGGATGTCAAACCCTCGTCGCCGCGAACTGCGAACATTAAAAACCTTTTTCGTCAAGAGACAACACAATGAAACCAATCGTCAAACAAACCAGTCGAAAAAACGTGCTGTGAATAAAAATGTTAAAATAAATATACAATCCATTTCCATTACATTGAAATCGACCGCGTTTTAATTCGTCCCGATTATTATCTTTCACCACACTATGCATCAGTAGTACAAATGTCCATATTCTGAATGTGGGAAACCGACCAACTTTTGCGATGTATGGGATAGAGGAGGTGTTAGACATTACGCTTTGCTCTGAAACAATTTCGCATGAGCTTGGAAATTGACAAGTCCCCAATAAAACTGAATCGTCTCTATCCGATCATAAATGTATATTTTTCGATCATCTTGATGTCACGCACAATGTGGTAACATATTGTAATCCTAAATCTACAAACTAGGACCTCTTTTGGAAAATTTGGCGACCGATTTTAGATCTATGTTTCGTTAATGCCAGAGATCAATCGCCGCATATTTTCACCGCCCTCACCCCGCTAGTAAAGTATGTTCGCCACCATCCGCCTCTACATCTAACACTCCAGGACGTACCGCCTATAAACTTTTCGAGCTATGCGCCCACCGTGTGTTACAATTATAAGCGGGCCGACTATAGCAGCATTTGGAATATTTTACAAAGCATTAACTGGGATTATGTGCTAAGCAAGGATGATGTGAACTCTGCCGCTGAAACGTTCTGCCATATAATGAGCTACCTTATCGATCGTCATGTCCCAAAGTGTAATCAACGAAGTGATCAATCCCCCTGGCGGACAGCCGAACTACGTCAGCTAAAAACTGCGAAAAGAGCAGCTTTACGAAAGTTTACCAAACGCCGTACCTTGTCACTTAGAGCTTATTATGTAAGGCTCAATAACGATTTTAAAAAACTGAACAGTTTTTGTTTTTCAAACTACCAACGAAAAATGCAACGTACACTTAAGTCGGATCCTAAATCGTTTTGGAGATACATCAATGAGCAGCGGAAAGAAACCGGCTTACCTTCTACAATGTTTTTGAATGGTGAAGTTGGGCATGATTCACAAGCCATATGCAAATTGTTCGCCTCTAAATTTGCGAGTGTGTTCGTCAGTGAGACTCTGTCCTCGCAGCAGATTGACGTTGCAGCTAGCGGCGTGGCCCAACTCGAACGGTCAGTGAGTGAGATTCGTGTAGAGTACTCGGATATTGTATCAGCATCATCCAAGCTTAAAGCATCGTCATCTCCTGGGCCAGATGGTGTCCCTGCTGTGTTTTTGAAAAAGTGTATATCTGGTTTGGTGGAACCTCTCTGTCAACTATTCAAAATGTCACTGACAACCGCGATTTTTCCTCAATTATGAACAGCAGCTTTCATCTTTCCTGTCCACAAAAAAGGTAATAAGAGAAACATTGACAATTATCGAGGAATTTCTGCGCTCTGTGCCATTTCCAAGCTCTTTGAGTTAGTCGTGGTGGAGTCAGTGTTTTTTCACTGTAAGGAATATATTTCTAAAGACCAACACGGATTCATGCTGAATCGATCTACGTCGACGAATCTACTATCTCTAACCTCTTTTGTGTCCGAAGGGTTCGATGCGAATCAACAAACTGATGTTATATATACTGATTTATCTGCAGCTTTCGACAAAATCAATCACGATATCGCAGTCGCTAAATTGGAAAAACTTGGCTTCAGTGGATCACTCCTGTGATGGTTTCAATCCTATCTCGTTGGCCGTCAACTCAGTGTGAACATAGGTGATGCATATTCCAAACTGTTCTCCGCAACGTCTGGTATTCCGCAAGGAAGTCATCTCGGACCATTTATATTCACTCCCTATTTCAACGATGTAAACTATCAGCTGAAAGGACCACGGTTGTCGTATGCAGATGATCTAAAAATTTTCAACAGAATTAGGAGCCGAACGGACGCACAATATTTGCAGCAGCAATTCGACACTTTCAGCAGATGTGAAAACAACCGAATGATTCTGAATCCGGCGAAATGTTCTGTGATATCGTTCTCCAGAAAAAAAGATCCCATTGAGTTTGAATATAACTTGTCTGGAGCTCTTGTTTCCCGGGTGAGCTGCGTTAAGGATCTTGGAGTGCTGTTAGATTCGAAACTTACATTTAAGAATCACATTTCGTATGTTATTGGTAAAGCATCGCGAAGCCTGGGCTTCATTTTCCGTACGGCTAAATCCTTTACAGACATTTACTGTCTCAAAAGCCTATACTGCTCTTTAGTGCGCTCTACGCTGGAGTATTGTTCGGCGGTCTGGAACCCGAATAACATGAACAACAGCGATCGAATTGAAGGCGTTCAACGAAAATTTATACGGTATGCTCTTCGACGCCTGCCTTGGCGCGATCCTGTTCGTCTACCAAGCTACGAGAGTCGGTGTCAACTCATCCAGCTCGATACTCTTATCTTCAGTACAGCGGTTTGTTTCATAATTTAAAACAGATTTATTTTAAAATTTAAATTAGTATACCCAACCGTATTTGTTGTATACGTTAAAACGCAATTAGAACTGTGTTTTAAATACATAGGGTAGGACAGATATTCTGACTGGTTAAACTGGGAAAACAATTTTAAGCCCGGTAACGCTTAAGACATGGCTTGAATTTGAATCGAAAAAGAACACCCGCTTCAACTGCTGCTGGGACGGTAAGTTCTGTTTTAAAATTTTCCGTTGTGTGCAGTACGAAACAAAAGTGTTTGAAATTAGAAAACAAAAAGTTCTGCTGGGAATGTGATTGTTTCCGATGCAATTACACTCAGATTTTTCACGCAGGGAATACAGGCCGTGTAAATGAAAACCGCGTAAATTAAAAAAAAACGCGTTATTGAAAACTGCGTAAATTTCAAAATCCGCGTAAAAAACCTAAGTGTACTCTCCTATATAAAATACTACGCTGCTGAACAGTGCAATAACTACAGAAGCACGTTGTCAGATGCCTTACTGATAAAAAACATATAACCGAAATATGAAACATGAAAACCAATTGGCTCTTTACCCTACGCAGCTACAAAGCGCCGTAAACATGGATTAACAAGTTACAACGCACACGCATGCATAAAAATAAATATATTTTTTTCAAACGCAACACTCTTAAGCAGCACACACCGTATTGAATTAAATCCAAACCACCCCGCCCACCCACTTTGCAAATCATTCTGTGACACCATGCTGGTACCCGACAAATCCGCACACGGCTACCGCTGCCGAAAATGCATAGCGTCTACCGCTTATTGTAGTGCCCAGACGCTGCAGCCATGATCTTACCCGTTCGACATAAGAACAAAAACTGATTCAAACGGGTACGCGTCACCTCTATTTATAAACTAACCGTATATGGTTTAGTCACTTAGGTGCGAGTGTGTGCAAATGCCAACGTTACCGAAAATCGATAGCGCTTATTGCATCTCCCGGAGACGACATTGCTCGTGTGGGATAAGAGCAACAACTGATTTAAACGGACATGCGTTGCTTCTATTTATGACTTTTCGTGTTTCATTGAGCAACTAAGCTGCCCTCTTTTGACGGCTGTGTCTGAGAAATCTGCCTCACGAATGGTATTTTTCCCGTTTTTTGTGAGCTTTTTAATTTTACCAATTTCCAAAAGTCTACTTTTATTGGGGAGATATTAAATTATTACCAATATTTAAGTTAGGTGTTTCTGAATCGGTTGGTGTATGAATGATTAAAATCCATCTAGTAATATCGGAGTTATAAGCGTGCAAACCTTACATAGTTTCGTTACATGGGAGATAGTTTAGATTTTAGAATGACACCTAGCCCCAGATAGTGGAGTAAGACATTTTTAATGTCAAAAAAATCGTTATAACATAAAATCTCGACGTTTCATGCATTTTAAAGATGTTTGGCATCAAAAATACGAATTCGATTTCTGAAATTTCATGGGGTCCCCCCTTTGAAAAAAATTTTGAGTTCCGGCTTATATGGGAATTTCATGTGTGACCGGACCGTTCAGTCTATATTTCCGGAACCATATAAGCGGTCCGTGCGAAATTTTACAGACATCTGTGGGGATAATATAGCTATCATTTGGGACTAAGTTTGTGAAAATCGGCCCATTTCCGAGAAACTGATATGAGTTTGCTAGTTATGAAAGATGGCCGCTTTTCCCGGGCACTTCCGGAACCGTCTATGGTGGTCAATGTAGTCAACGAAAGTTTGTTTGGCCGTCGGTGACCTAGAACTGCAAAGTTAAGTTATTTGAGAGACATTTTAGCGAAATTTTTACCTTTTTTGCTTTCATCGGAGTATCGGTTTGAATCACAATTTGCTATGTGATCGTACGCCACAACCCGTAACTCCGGAACCGGAAGTCGGTTGGGGATAAAATTTAATAGCCATTTACGGGGACGCAACATCTTTCATTTGAGACTAAGTTTGGTTGATTCGGTCTAGCCACCTCCGAGAAACCGATGTGACTGTTAGTCTGAATTTGGATACTTCCGCCGGGGCTTCTGGAACCGATGATGGTGGCCAATGTGACCAAAGAGACTTTGAATGGCTGTTAATGACCTAGTACTACAAATCGAAGCAGTTGTGGTAACATTTTGGAAAAATTTTCACCATTATACATTCATTGCAGAATTTCTTAAAATCGACATTTTCTGCGTGATCGTACTCATCACCCTGTAATTCCGGAACCGGAAGTCGGATCCATTAGAAATTCAATAGCAGCCTATGGGAACGTTGCACCTTTCATTTGGGACTAAGTTTGTAAAAATCGGTTCATCCATCTCTGAGAAAAGTGAGTGAGATTGTGTTCGCGTACACACACAGACGCACATACACACACACAGACATTTGCCGAACTCGACGAACTGAATCGAATGGTATATGTCACTCGGCCCTCCGGGCCTCTGTTAAAAAGTCGGTTTTCAGAGCAATTGCAATACCTTTCTATTGAGAAAGGCAAAACTCTTGTGATTGGAGAGTAACGGTTTATCCGAAATTTCCACTCAAAGTGAATTTTAACAGTTGGCTTTTATGCCCTATTCCTATGTTTGTCCAGAAATAAAACTAATTATTTTAAACGCTTGACATCCTCCTCATATATCATGCATATGTTTTGTTCAATTGGGTAAATAAACCATAAGCAGTTTTTGATTTTTTCCGATGCAGCTGATGTTAAAGATACGTATTTGCAATCATCGCCAAGTGAAAAACAATAGAGGAGGCTACATAAATACGGAACTCTTTGTTACCGATGCTGTCACGACGCTTAGAGATGCTCAATTTAAAACTAAGTGTAGCTAAATCTGCTGTCATACCATTCCCAAGTAACCATAAGCATTAAGCCACTGCACAATATTGGCTATCCAGCTGTTTACGTGCCATAATGGCGGTATAAATTGTTTAGTTCGTAATACGTTTAATGGCCCTTTTTTGACAATAATCGTTTATGTCAACCGTCCAGTGAGATTAAGTCATCTTACGTTAGTCCAATGCGTTGGATGTTTATTCAATGAACGTCCGACATCTTCAACTGGGCGTTTCTGTCAAGCTGGCGTAAACGATTATTGTCAAAAAGGGCAATTAAACGTATTAAGAACTGAACAATTTAGACCGCTATTATGGCACTTAAAAAGCTGGATACATTTGCACTAATGTTGCATTGATACTCCATTATAGCATTAACAATACAATAAAGGTTAATATTAGCATCATTAATGCATACATTATAGAGTACGATTTGCCCACTACTCGGGTTCTGATTTCCCGGCGACCCTTCTTATCAGGGCGGCATAGAGGTGCCTCTACCGAAATTTTGGCTTTTCGTATGTAAAGAAAAAAAGTATGCAAACAAAATAAAGGGTAGGTTTCGGCAATGCAGTCATAAACGAATTGCGTTGATTGTTTGTTACCTTCGCCGACGTTTCGACCCTTGGTTTGGGTCTTCTTCAAGGGTCGAAACGTCGGCGAAGATAACAAACAATCAACGCAATTCGTTTATGACTGCATTGCCGAAACCTACCCTAGATTTCACAAAGTCCAGTCGAAACATTCACACCAAACAAAACAAAATAAATAAATAAATAAATTAACAAAGCTGAAAGCCTCTAAAATAAAGATATATTCTCCACTTCACTGCTGCTGTTGACTTACTGCTGCGGGCGGAAAGGTGGGAGGTCTCGTCCGACCGGCCGGGACAACAACGGCCGAGTTCTCCCGGAATTACTGCTGGCTGCTCCGGCAGCTGTCCTTAGCGATTAGTTAGGGAGGTGGGCAAGGCTCTTTTGTAGGAACCTCCCTAGCGACCGGCCGAATAATCGCTGGGCCCATTCACTCCCCGTGAATGGCTCAGGTAGACACCGCAGTGACCTACATCAGGTGGATGCGCTGTCCAATATGCTTCGCTCTCTTTGACGATTAGCAGTGGAAGAGAGCAAGGCTCGTTCGGCTGATCCTTAACTGCACGAGCGGCTTGGCGTATTCAGGGTCCTTTATAATTAGCCGGGGAAGCGAGTAGCTCATTCACGCGAAAGAATTGTGCATGTTTGATTCTATAAATTATTTCTTCATTTTTAATCGATAAAAATTCTTTATTGTGAACCAAGGAATTTATTAAACCAAACTATTTTTTTTTTGGTTGGATCAACCAAAATATCTTTTGAATCAATCTTACAAGTTTTGTTATCTGTGCTTTTCGAAAATCGACAAAATTATTGTTTGTTCCAAACAAATCAGTGATTCTAACAAAAGCATGCAGCTAATTGATTCAAAAGGACTAAATGCATCACATCAACAGTCCTTGTTGAATTGAAACAAATAAAAAATAAAAGTTTCTACGAAGAAGAAAACTTTTCCCACGTGCGTCAATGCTGGAGAAATTCGCTATTTTTAAATCAGGGAATTCAGATTTCGGTAAATTCTTATAGTGCTCAGATTTTCCGGACTCGAAGGGCGCAAGTGCAGCTTGAAAATAATCATGATGTAGCACAAAGGTTAGTGAATAAATTAAGTCGAATGCACACGTGCGTTTTATGGTGCCTTCCTCTATTCCAGGACTCAAACAAAACACCCTGTTTGGCTTAAAAACGACAATCGCAGAACTGAAAACACGTCACCGCACCAGAGATAAATAATACCCGTTCGAGAGGGCAGTTTCCTGTATTTCACCATCTCTGGTCCAACAGGAAGACACAGCGTATTCGTGCGCCTTCTGCAATCTTTTTGGAAAAGCCGAGACTCTGAAGCACTACATTATAGCGCATATCTGGAATAAACTACGCGCACGGCCAAAGGTAATACATAAAGGGACGGTGATTGGAATCGTATGCGCTGCATGTAATAAAATTTTATTTCGTTCCAAGCAAACCTACTCCGGAACGGGTTTGGAATCCCTTATGGATTCTCACTCAAATGCAACAAACGATTGAGTCGGAGTCGGTTGTTGCCTTTGAGCTGGAACTCATAATGAATCCATTCAGAATTCCTAACCGATCCCGGAATGGGTTTGACTGGACCATACTGCATCCATTCAGGATTCTGAAGCAGTTCCAGAATGATTTGACTGCGTAAAATTAATGCGTTTGTAGCCTGTTTTTAGAGAAAGGCCAATAAGTCAATGGCAAGTATTTACTTTGTGAGGTTCATTTGTACTGATGTTATCTGTTGTCAGCGAGTAATGGTTTGTTCTAAATTTGTCACCATGACAGTTGGCCTTTGGTTCCTATTAAATAATAGGCATATTTTATATACAATAAAATTGGTTTTGCTTCAATATATGCTATGCATTGATTCAAATATTTGTTATGTTTAAAACAATAAAAGAGATTATTTGATTTAACAAACATGTTTTTTGTATTGAACATTTGACATGCATTGATCCAAATATTTTATTAGTTTTATTCAACAAAATGAGCTCATTGATTCAACAAAGTTGTTTGTTGTTTCGATTGTTGTTATGATAAAATCAATAAAAAATTTGTTGGTCCAACTATTTTCCATGTTTGATCCAATAAATTCTTCAGAATTATTTCAACAATTGTTTTATTTATATAAACATGTATTTTTTATTGAACACAGAACAACTTGGTAAATTTATTATTTCAACCCTCATATTATTTGACATTAAAAATTTTTCTGCGTGTTAACGATTGGCTTCCCTAATCGGCTACCCGACACCAGAACATAGTCCTCGAACCACGGGCCGCCACTTTTGCGGGAATTTTCTTCCGCACACACGCCTTACATTAGCGGGCTGGATTTTTCCAACAACGAATTGGTCACCACCGAAAACAAAACTGACCTGCACAGTAACGTTGTCCGAAACAAACTGGCTCACCCACCGTTTCGCGAATTCAGTACACTTTTCGACAGCAAGGGAGAATTGTGCACTAAAACACTTAACATCGTTATCGCGTGGAAATCTATATGTTACTTATTCACAAATGTTTAACAAAAATTACACCTACAGTCGTGATTCGCTGGTTGGACATTTTTTAACTGGACCGCTTTTTAGTTGGACCTCCGCTAGCTGGACCACTGTTCAGCTAAAAGTATCTGAATGTCAAAATCTTATGTCAAATTTACTTTGACAATCAATCTGACAATATTAGAGATGTGAATAGATGCAATTACACTAACAACGTCTCCTTTGGAGAGTTTTTGACATCTGTCAGTCGGTCCAACTAACGAATCAAATTTGTTGGTTGGACAGAGGTGTGGCCCAACCAGCGAATCACGACTGTATATGAACTAACAAAATCGTTCACAAACAAAATATAAACAAAATTTTACGCAAAAAGTGAACGATCATATGGAACAGCTGTGAGCATAATTTACCTGAACAAATACACTATATCCACGCAGTGCGAAATTGTTACCCTGACAGGTTACAACATGCACAGCCGAAATATAGCAATATCGCTTGCTAGGTATATGTATAAAAAGCTGGTATAAGGTGTACATGCTTCAAGGATCTTTAAAGCATGTATGCTTTACATATGCATTTAATGTCACTATATAACAAATATAAAGCCGATATAATGCTATATGTGGGATTATTCGTTATGCCACTTCTCTTGAAGATTATATTCGGCATATTTCATTTCATTCGAACATATGAAATATAGCCTAGAAAGCAAACGAGGGACGAGGCAAGGTACCTCGAATCAATGTTGCTGTTCAACTAAAACCTGATACAGTAGATTTACATTAAATTTTACTGTTTTAAAGAAAAAAATGTGTGGAAGAAATCGTTTTTTTTAATGTTATGGTACTTAACCAACCCCCTTTTTGATGTAGGACTACGTCTTTGTTTTCGATATGGGGGTGCACTCTGCAAATTCTACAAAAATGGTATGTAACGAAAATTGGTCCAATTTTAAACGCATATAATTCAGCCATCTCACGATTAATTTTCAAATTTTTTGCGCAAATCGCCCGACATACTTCTAAGAATAGATTCCAATAGATAAACCCAAAGATTTTTGATAACATAGCATTAAAAAATTAAATAATATACAACCTAGTCAAAATATCGCGCATTAACACACAGAAGATAGCGCTTCCCAAGCCCTGTACGACGAATTGGTGTACCTAGCGCGCAACGCTCTGTGAATGACGTCATCATCGACTATTTAAAGAACGGACTTGGCCAGACACGCTCAGTTCCCTGTTGAACGGCTGGCGAAGCAGATCACTGCGCTGTGTTTTTTACAGCCAGTGTAGCTGAGCTAGAAGTCCGTTACACTGGCTGTGGAGGGACGCTACCACAGACAAACAGACATAACACATTGAACAAAAATCCAATATTTCTATCACATTTTTTTAAAGCATTCTTACTAGCCACTAGCGCTATCTATCGTGATTCCTGCTCAACTTCTTTGCTCACCTCATCGAAGATAGCGACGCTGGTTTCGTCACCTTTGGCAGGTAAAAGCTTCTCGACGAAAGTTTGTTTGTTTAAAAGCATTTGACATAATAACTATGCTATGATATAAGTTGATTAGTTAAATTCAAATGCATGTTTATATAAATGTAAATAGATGTTTATTTATGTTTAAATCAAGTTATACAATAAAAAATGCGGGAAAATGTTAAACACCTAAGACAACTTTATTCGGGCAAATTGATACGAATTCCTTTCCTTTCTTGTCGGTAAAGTTCGTTTCGATCGTATTTTTTGTTTTAATTCAGTTTATCAACCAACACATCGTAACATTGCTGACAGACGTACGCTTCATACTGATTGAAACTGAGGTACTGCTTTAACCGTATTTTCACATTCTGCCGATTTTGCTATATGAACTTTTTAAATTTTTGCTTAAACACGGTGAATGCTTGGAATCCTATATTGTAGAGTACGGTGCTCGGAAGCGTTGTTGCATTTTTTATCCTGCAGAAAATATACAGTGAGCTGTTCTTATCTACCTCGCCGGGTTCAATATAGAGGTGTTTGCGACATTTTTTGTGCTGAATATTTGCAGAAGCAGCATCTTCCCGTAATCTAAAATAGCAGGAGTTGATCACTGTTAATTTAATCTAACGAATCTAGCTTACCATTGTCGAGGATGTGAAGCATTTTTGTACGCTAGCGACTGGAAGTGATCGGAACTTAATAAACGATTTTTTACATATTGAATTCCTTCGAGATTGAACCGTTCCAACAGTTCGTCCGAGCGACAAGGTTGCACCTAATGCGCACAGCTGAAAACAAGCCTATTGTCTTATGGAACATTAGCAAAACTATATATAAATTACCTACATTTGTGGATTGCGTGGAAACCGGAAAAACGATTTTCCAATTGTTGCACCTTCTCTGTTTGACACATCACGAACTCGTACCGGCGACCCATTTTTACAAAGTTATTTACCCGACTACTACGTTCAAGCTTCTAAGAATGCACCGTAGCGTCACCACACAAAGTGTGGCGTTCCTGCACACCAACATATTTCAAAAATTATTGTTTTCAACATGGGCGATGGTGAATTTCAGAGTGTTATGTCTGTTTGTCTGTGACGCTACCCTGTGTCGTCCAACAGGCGACCGCTCCAACTGCTTCCTAAATGCCGCTGTAATTTTGCCAGTAAATTTTTGGTTTAACTAGCACATGTATTTGCTATTTGCGCTTGAAATTAAGTAATGTAGTGGCAGTAATAAGCTTCCCATTTTGGTTTGAACGCAAGGACAGTTTTTAAAACAGGATATGATTAATTAGTTTAGCTCATCTAAGCAATTTTATCAATTCTGTAATTCAAAAGAAATTTTACGGAACTTGGTGAATTTGGCCCCACTTACAACTGGTATAATCAACCTGCACAAAGTGTTCCATAACGCAGGGCTGTTTTTTGGAACAAAATGTGCTTTCATTCAGCCCTTCGCTATGCAAAATCACGATATTATGACAGATGGACTAAGCGCGGCCGTTCCTTTCAATCGGGAAAGGCCGCGTGGAATTTTGGTGAAATGCGCTAATAGTGTCGTGGTGGTACTAGTTGTCTCTTTCGCTCTACCCATCATCATCAGTGTTGACTCATTTTGCATTGTACGCTTGGGTTCAATGTTTGTGACGAATATGTTGGTAGGTAGGGGTAGGGGAACTGGCGGTAAAATGAACACGTTAAGCAAAGTCATTATTTTCTAACTAATAAGTGAATGAGATATTACGATCACCTTATATGTTTCTTGTTAGACATGTTTTGTACATATCTGGTAAAAATACTTCGTCATAAACACATTTTTTCAAACATGATTCTTGATTTCTAAACATGTCCAAAAATGAGACATGTTTATAGCGAGTGGGTAAAATGATCATGTGGCGGTGGTAAAATGAACAGCTTCTGATGACCTGCAAAATGTCCTGTATGTATGCAATGCGCAGCGTTGGAAAGCATTTTCCGATCAATGCTGATATCCCAGCAAATCATGAGCTTTGCACACAGGGCATTTTGCAGGCAAAAAATGGGCACGGAAGAATTGAATTTTCATGACGTAATATTAACCATTTTACAATCCTGTGGCATCGAAACACATCTACAAACTTGGGGTTATCCATGGGTGGTTGGAATTTTAAGGTCTGTTTGAGAGCAACTAGAAAGCTTGGTCTATACATGAGATGTGATTATATTGCCTAAAATTTGATTTTTCTTCACTGGTCCGGGTGTTTTTCCCACACACTAAGTACTAAAATAAATATTTTACATTAAGTAGTATAGTCCTACGTCTACAGTTCGTGCAACCCCATAGGGATGCCCCTTGTAGTTTTTACTGTAAAAGTTGATTTTACATTGAAATTTATTGCCTATCCCGAGATAAATTAGCGTTTCGTCGATTTGTTGCTATATGTGACACAAATGTGTGCGAACGAAACAAAAAAAACGTCAAACCGTTTTTTCGCTTGCACTAATGCAAAGTGAACATGTCGAACCACAATGACTTTATTAAGTTGTTCATCCGACAATGATCGAAGTAAAATACGATCTAATGTAAACAAAAATACGATTATGAATGATATGAGATGTTTATAGCTATATGAATACAGATTGTCAGTGATTAACGGCCAACTACGATCGAGGATGATTTAATTAGTAAATCAAAGCGATTCTAAATCAAATGTCGTATTTAAATCATGTTTCAAGTAATATGCGTATACAAATCAATTTCTACAGACTAATATTAATTGTCAAAACGTAGCGGAAATAGGCCGACGGAAAATAACTAGAACTAGAAGAAAAAGGAGTGAAATTAAAATTTAATGTTTTTTGCACAGAAGAAGTCCAAGGTTCAAATGTCATTATTAAAGACGCTCTGTATAAACACTCGCCATCTCTATCTTGTTCTTATTATTTATCTGTAAGTGTCATTCCAATCGAGCACGAGACCTGTCAACAGCTCTCAATCCGAAGAAAATCGCTTAGAATCCTTCTGGAACGAGGGCCATTGACAGGCTCGTGCTCGATTGGAATGACACTGACAGATAAATGGTAAACAAACGATAGACGTGTCGAGTCTTTATCCAGAGCGATTCAGCGTCGTTAATCATTATGACAGCTGGACTTGTACGGTGGACCACAGTTTGTCGACTGAAGGTAGCCATTCTATAAAAATGGATGCTGGGTCCAATTTTGTTTTATTTGGTATAGATTCAACCAAATTTAACAAACCTATTAATGTCATAACAAACGACTTCTAAAATTCATAGGTTCGAGAAGTTGCTTGTTTGTTTGGAATGACTTTGACGGATTGTATTAATGTTGACAGTGTCGCTATTTTCATCACATACACGCAGCAAAATTTAGCATATTTAAACCGAAGATGTGTTATTGAATCCAATCACTTTAACCAACGAAATTATTGATTTGAAAATATTTTTTATCAGAACAACAAATTTTTGCTTTCAATAAAACATTTATAATTTAAATAATTTTCTTTTAATTTCAATAAAAAATTATGAAAAAGGGAACAATAAATTTGTTTATTGAAAAAATAAATAAATTTATTGTCTTTCGACCAATAATTTTATTTATTGAATTTAATCCATATTTTATTGAACCTACACACTCAATTCAGTTCGGTAATTTCCGCACAGCTGAACAGTCAGTAAAATTTTTCAACTGATAGCTCAGCAAAGTGGCGTTAATTTACTGATTTTCAGCGATATATTTACCGAGTTTATTCAAAACAAACGTCACTTCTACTGAGATCTCGGCTTTGTTAGCCGAGTGCTCAGCTGTGCAAAACTCGGTAAAAGTAGTGAAAAATGCTGGGATTCGGTAGAACAAGATTAAGTGTGTACAAATAAATTTTCTGTGTGTACACTCGGAATTGAAAACTGGTCTGAGTTGAGCAGTCATTTCGGTTGATTGTACTTGAACCGTAGATTTATAAATTGATAAAATTGATCTGTTGTTGTTTATGAGCTCCATATCATACAAAGTCACCGTACTAGTTCTAAGCTCCGTCACGGTACTGATGGCAAATCAACTAGACAAATGAGAATGAAACGGTTAGCAGTCAGCACAGTAAGCTATGCTTATATTAAATTTTGGTTCTCCCTCCAATGAATTGGTAACAGTAAGACAGTGCCAAAAACGGAATCTTACTGTAATATATTTTATGACAACCTACTGTTAAACCCGAATTACAATTTTGAAATTAGAGATGAACTATGTTTAATTTTTAAAAGCAACCCAAATAATGTAATTATATTCATTTAACCAAACTTATTTCGTGGAACTTGCTAGTAAACGAGACAAATGTATCAAAAGGGTCAAACATGTCGGGGTCTAAATCAGATTAGTTACCCTACTAGCATAATTTCTATATTCAAAATATGCCATTATTGTTATGCAATTTGTTTACTATCATGGATAACGTTAACTACAACATGCAGCCAAATTATTAGATTCAAGATTTTCGAATAGATTATTTTGGTAGGATTTTGCCATCCTTTAGTGCATGACTGCACTTTACAATCAAGGACAACTTACTATATGATCAACTGTAAGCTACGGGGTCATGTCATGACATGTCAAAATAAATTTTTCTGCGATAATCTCTTTGTATGCTCGTGGTGGACAAGTGCGAAAAAACGACGCAATATGGGGAGAACCCGGAAAACAGCATCGCGAAAGCTTTTTGGGAGGTCAGCTAACGCTGCCAATATGGTATTCATGGAAAAAACCGTAAGTACATATTTGCCATTAATTAAAATGTGCAAACTCAAGTGGCATAGAACATAACCTTACTTATTCGCAAATTGCTTTTCCTCTATTTTAAAAGGTTTCTGACACGCAGGAAGCCAAGTCCAAATCTAAGCCCAAGAAGCGCTTCAAAGGCCCTGCACAAACAAAATTGTTGATAGTTGAGGAACAGCTAAAGAAAAATAAGGATAAAGAAAATATTAATACGATATTTGTCGCGGACACTGAGCATGGCGGCGAAAACTTTTCCGCCGATAACACTGATGTTGACCCGCTAGATTTGACAGTTGGCCCAGAATCCTCGGTGAACATTGTTTCCGGCGATATATCAGACAGATTTTTGTCAGTTTTGGAGAAACCATCTGTTGACGTTGGGATCACATCGGAATCTAATCCAAATCCATTCGTCGGGGAACTGAATGAAGGAACAGCAAACAGTGCAAACGATACCCAACTTCAAGAGGAAATCTCGCAATTGCGAAAGGAAAATTTGAAATTAAGGAATCTGAATATGAAGCTACAGGAAGCATTGATGGAGAAACCGGGGGGAGATGTTTTCAGAGAGCTTCCAGGTTACCCGGACAAAGCATGGTTACTGAAAGTATCTCAGGCGGCCGATGAATCGGACTAAATGTTCGTTAAGGAGCTGGTGCTCCATCTATGGCCTGAAGGAATAGGAAATGCAACTGTTTCAGGTAGAAGATCCAACAACCCAAGCGGCAAAAGAAAGGCAACATCGATGGAAGAACCTGCTCAGCTCGAAGTATCGAATCCTCCGGATAAATTAGACCCGGAAAAAGTTGAATACATCAAGGGTAAATTAACTCACTGTCCTCTAGCTGCATGTATCATTAACAAGGGTTCCTTTGCAGATCGACTTTTCGAACGCAGGATCTTATTGAATGATCCTCGAGGCACCGCATTAAAAATTGCGAGAAAGGTTCCAAAATTCATTGCAATCGTCGTCGCCAACAACCCAACTCTCCGATCAGGATCCTAAGTGTTTTCATATATATAGCATTGTATTGTATTTAAGAATATAATACTTATACTGTTACTCTTCCGATTTTTCAGATTGATAGAATGAAATCGATATCAATCAACAGAGGCGCAAAGGCTGATGATTTTACTTAAAATTGACATGGTTTTAATGAATTGTTTTTTGAATAAATAAACATTTCTTATAGATTGAATTATTTGCTTTTTTTACATTAAAGTCTGTAAATTCCTTAAAAACGATCAAATGACCTAATTTGCTATTCTCCTGCTGTTGCTGTAGAAAACCTGCTTTAGGTATTCAAATGTTATTCAATAGCCCACGCATGGCATATTGTGCTATTGATTGTTTTGATTTCTCTTTGCTATTGATTTGATATGGTCAATAGCTAAACTTGTTGTTATTTTACTCTTGAAGGAGATATTTTTTGGTATTATGTTTTGCTATTTTAGCTCTTATTTCAACCTAACAAATACCAAGTTTAGCTGTCCTGCTATTTAATAATGAATAACAAAATATGGTATTCGTTTCCTATTCTTTTCTGATCGGGAAAGCCTGCAGAAAATGTACTGTATGATATATAATTACTGATTTGTTGTCGTTTTACCTTGCCGATCGCATAGAGTTTCCGATATCATTCGTCTTAAAATGATCTGCGCAGATCTTTAGTTTACTCACAGCTTGTACTCCACCTGCGTCAAATGTTAATTGAATGGAATGGACAGCTCTTCGGAACAGCAAATATCCACCCACTGCTGTCATCTGCCAAAATAAGCTTGTTGTTAGAATAATAGTTGACGATAGAAAAAACGTACCTTTCATTATCCCTAGGAAACGAGAAAAATGTTTTTCCGCCTACTTCTCTTTGTTATAATTTCGCACTTACGTCCCATTTTTGTTGTTGTGTATTGCGAATCTTTTCTTAAATCCACATTGCGACTTTTCAGGCATGCGCCACCGGGCCGTGCGTTGAGTTACGCGCCCATCTACACGGTAAAAAAACTTTATGTATTTAAATTGTCCATTTTCAGAAGATATTCGAGCTGTCAAAAAATGGGTATTTTTTGTTTCTAACAATGAGTACTTTTTATCCATTTCACAACTACTCGATGAGGTAATGTCTATGAGTATATTGATCTTGATAATGGGTGAAAAATCCTTAAGCATTATTTCAAGCGAGTTAACCTGCAAACTAAGGATCGTAGTGGAACCTGCAAATTATCGCCCTGCATCGGAGTCCGTGGCGGAAACGGAACATTTCGGCAATGCTCCGAAAACAACGTCTGTTTAGACTACTGAGAATGTTGAAAATATGCGCCAGTTCGGCATTTTTAGAGCAGCCAAAAGATCCAGCCATCAAAAATATAACCAGTTGACGGTTTTATTTTGTTAAGTATTATTAGAATAGGAACTTTCTAGATTCATATACTTTTATAAGGAAACAATAATGTGAAATGAATGTTATTTTATTTTTTTTTTTTAATTCAGAAAAAATTCTATTGACAATATTTTTCTTTCTGGCGCTAATTTCATGAAGGTATTTTTTACGCATTTTGTTGTAACAGTTCTGCGAAAAATAATGGGTGAAACATACCCAGGTTGACGTACAAGGTCTGTACTCATTTATGGGTACAAACGCTTTACCCATTTAATGGGTTATTCCACTTTTATTGAAAATGAGTAGTTTTCTACGTTCTAATGTTCTAATTTTAAATTTCTAATAGTTCAAATGGGTACTTGATTTTATCAGTTTATCATTTTGGGTGTTGTCTTGATGGGTCAGATGTAAACAACCGCAGTTTTCCTATGTATGGTTGCCAAGTTTATATAAGATTTATTTAAAAAAAAATCGTTTTTACGTATTATAACGATTTTTTTTTGAATTGATGTTTTATTATGTATATTGGACCTAAAATTTATCGTATGGAATGGAAAACTGTATATAGCTTAATGACCTAATTGCGGAAAAGTAAACGTCATAAAATGGAGATACTAGCGCTACGAGCGGATGATTGGCCTACTAATGAATATTCAAAATCGCCGTTTTTTTACGAGCGTGAAATTTTCGCTGAAGGTGGTGTAGCAAGAACTGCGTGTGTTTCAATTCGAAAAAAATGTTATTGAATTCAAATGAACGACAGAAGGCACAGTTGATTGAGAGGTAACGGGGAGTGGCAGTCCCTTTTCGA
>NW_026683691.1:95635-110635 GCF_030247195.1 Topomyia yanbarensis | reverse complement strand
GATGTTTCTCTTGTTAATCCGTCGACGAACCGGCGCCAATAACCACGTTTTTGGCTTTCGTCATACGTCGCGAACTGTCTAAACCTAGCGGGTAACTCGTCGTTTCGGAAGGTCTTATACGCGGCAGCCTTCTCCGCGTACACATCTATACACTCTTTATCCCACCAGAGATTGGGAGAACGTTTTTGTATGTTCGCGCTAGGTACTGGCTTAGTCTGAGCTTGATTTGAGCTGTCGAGAATCCAGGCAGCCAAAAAGATGTACTCTTCCTCCGGAGAAAATTTTTGAGTAGATTCGATATCGTCGGATATCGCGGCAGCGTAGCTCTTCTAATCGATATTTCGTATGAGGTCATACGAAATATTGATTGTTTCCAATGGCCTTGAGCCGTTATTGATTGAGACTGCGATCGGCAGATGGTCGCTACCGTGGGGATCAGGGATTACCTTCCACGCGCATTCTAACTGTAGCGAGGTCGAGCAAAGGGATAAATCTAATGCGCTTGGGCGCGCTGTTGGGGGAGGAATCCGTGTCATTTCACCCATGTTTAGAATCATCATAAAAGCCAACCCCATTCCGTACCGTGAGAGCTAAAGTCTCCTAAAACTAGTCGCGGTGCAGGCAGAGATTCTATGATGTCGTGCAGCCGGCGATGCCCAATCGCGGTGTTGGGGGGGATATATATGGAAGCTATGCAAAGATTTGTGTCTTTGGTTCTTACTTGACAAGCGACAACTTCAATACCTGTTATCGAGGGGAGGTTAATTCTGTAGAAGGAATAGCATTTTTCGATCCCCAAAAGCACATCTCCATAGGGGGTGCTCGGTTCAGGCGAATAATATTAAAATCGTGGAAGTTGAGATCTATATCTGAAGTTAACCAAGTTTCTCATAATGCAAATGCATCGCAACTCAAACTATTTATTTAAATTTTGAAATAATCGATTTTCGGGATGATACTTCTGCAATTCCACTGTTGAACAGTGATCAAATCCGTGACCTCGTTCGATGAGTTAGCCATCGAAGGGTACAATCGCTGAAAGGAGGGGCCATTTAGCATTCAACTGCTTCAAAAATGTTCTTACTGTAGGGAGAAAAACTAACATAAGACTTTTGAAAGGATCAGTTATATTGAAAGTTTTTATTATCCAGTCCACTATGTTCGAGAGTTTGATAATTCCAGCACTGTGATTATTCTCGACCTGAAACAAAGGAATACTTGGGATTTTTGATGTTCCTGGAAATGCTGGGAACTCCTTCTCTGAGCTTAAGCCTCCGAGACCAGGAGCTACTTGCTTCGGTTTGGTTGCAATACGACCAAAAGATGTGACTTTCGGAGCCACGTCAAGGGATACCTTCTGGCTTTTACAAGGAACTTTAGGAGAGGAAATGTTCCTCCTCTTCCTATAACTTCTAGGCGCCCTAGTAGAAGCTCCCTCCATCTTGTAGGTCATCAGCCTCGCTCGCCAGGAGGCAAGTGAGCATAGATGTTTGTTGAGGATAGTGGCCTAGCTTTGTTTAGTATTTCTGCGAAAGAACGTTCGGATCGTCCTAACGTAGCAAGGGAACGTTTTAGTTTATCCCCGCATAGTTCGTACGCGGGACATGCCGAGATATCATGCAGATTCTCTGCACAGCAAGAACACTTCTCAGCATTCTTACTGCACTTATCATCCACATGATTCTCACCGCATTTTCCACAGCGGGCCTTATTGCTACAATGAGTGACCCAATTGTTTACACTTTGTGCAATTCATGACCCGCGGTACAAACAGACGCACAGGCAGACGAAACTTGTGCAAGAAGACGTAATTTGGCTAAGCGGTACCAGCGAAGGTCACCCGATAAGAGTTTGATTGGAGATACGTTTTTGAACCATCCCCCGCTACTACTACTGAGTGCAAACGCTTGCACTCAAGTATTTTCACTGGCTGAAGTAAGCGGTCTCTAAAACGGCCAACCCCGCATTGCAACAGATCCTCGCATGTCAAACTCTCATCGGTGACAACGCCTTCAGACTATTCTTTTACAGCTGGAATATACACGTAATAGTCTTTCTTAAAGTGCTCGCAGCAAGCAATATCGTTTGCCTGCTTTGAGTTAGTCTACACGACCCTCAGCCTCTCTGAGCGGACCTTTTTATTTCGGCCACAGCCGAGAATCGTTTCGTCAGGTCTTTCGAAATCTGTAATAGTTTCAGCGATTTCGTTTTGGGCCGAAAGAAGACCACAAAGGGACCGGTCGAGAGCTCTGAATATTGTTTGGGTCGGGGGAGAGCCTTAGGAGTCAACTCGATCTCCATTTGGCCATCCGGGGAGGGAACCATCGACACCGTCAACGCACGGGATCAGCACCAGCGCAAAGGGAAAAAAACCGTAAATGTATCAAAAAGGTAGATTTCACTTATCTGTATACCGTCAAACGGGGTAACTTGCAACAGCGGGGTAACTTGCAACACTTGAACATGTTTCTGTTCAGATTAATTTAACAACGCTAATAATAGTGTTTGCAATTTAGCATTATAGCTGTCAAAAGCCAGCATATGTTAAAAGATAATCATGTACTACCAGTCATTATTTTCGGTTTCTTTAGCGCGATAGTGTAATCTTCTGTATTTGGAGATATTTCAATAAAAAACAAACTGAAATGTCGTGCTTTGGTCCACTTCAATGATACGAGCATTTCATTTGTATCTCTTACGTACAGATCGAGTATACAACAACAAACGTTACTGTTTGATACATGTTTGTTTACCCTCTCAAATATATGCAAGATAACGATTTAACTATATTAACTACCTATGTGGGGTAACATGCAACAGTATTTTGTCTTATTACTATTATGACTCTAGCCATCTGGCTGATTGAGCGTTTCAAATAATAGTCTTTATAGCATTTTGAATCAAATTTTAAAGGTATAACCTACAACTAGAATATGAAAATGCTCCTTAAATACAGAACAGTACCAGGAAGTCGTCTTTACGTGAACTTGCTTCTCTAGCAATACTAGAAAATTCTCAATCCCTATCTTCTTATACTCAACTCAGGAGTGGAACCAAAAAAAAAATTTCGGAGGGGGTCGTTGTTAATACGTTGTTGATTATAAACAACATGGGCATCCAAATTATAGTACATTTGGTCGCTGTTCTTTGTAAATAACATGGGTATCCAAATTATCGTACATTTGGTCAATGTACTAAAGGTAAACAAAAATATACAGCAATAGACTTCAATGAAGTTCATGTGTTGCAAGTTACCCCATATGCGGGGTTACTTGCAACAGGCATATTTTTTGGCCATCGTGAAAACAGGGAATGATGCTTTGATTTGTAAAATACCATTTAGTAGTCTTTATACTCCCATTAGCGCTTGCACATATTGAAAATTATTCTAATGTTACAGCATTTTTAGTTATACCGCTTTGAAGTTGAAAAGTGTTGCAAGTAACCCCGTTTGACGGTATTCGTTTCCCACGACGCAGCTTTTATATCTGGTTTTTGTTCAATCCTCACTTTGAGAACAAAAGGCTGAGGAATGCAGCCAAACGGTTAACACACGCAGAAGAGAAGATAAAAGTCTAAAACCTCGAAGAGGCAGAGAATGCGCAAGATAACCTTGAACGCGGATTAGCGCTGTTCTTTTTCGCATGGACTGGAAACAAAACACTTATATCTCGATCGAGCGATGCGTAGAGACTGATTTATATTAGTCATTGTTTTCATTTTATGAATTTGAAAAACCTTTTTTCGTTTTTCGATTTATTTTTGCTTTTCTCATATAAAGAAAGGCACTTAAATCACGGTAAAAATCAAATTTTTAACCGAGGTCCTTAGGGCCGAGAGTCATATTCCATTCGATTCAGTTCGTCGAGATCGGGAAATGTCTGTGTGTATGTAAGTTTGTATGTGTGTGTCATTTAAACTCACACAATTTTCTCAGAGATGGCTTAACCGATTTTCACAAACTTAGTTTCATCTGAAAGGTATAATGCTTCCATAAGCTGCTATTGAATTTTTAATTGACCATACTTCCGGTTCCGGTCATACAGAAAATTCCTCTATAAATTGGTACAACCATGATGTCCAAATGATGTAAAACATTACAATGGGTGCAACATTAGTCTTGTTTGCGGCTCTGGATCATTGATGATCAATCAAAGTAGCTTTGACCACATTGGCCACCTTTGACGGTTCATGATGCCTTCGGGTACTCGCCAAGTTCCTAAATTAATATCACACCTATTACCCAGCAAATTCTTGACCGATTTTTACAAACTTGATTTCAAATGAAAGATACAGTAATGCCATTGACTACTGCTGAATTTCATTCGTGATTCCGGAGGTGGTTAGTAAGGTTACACCTGAATTTCCCATATTAATCGTTACAATCGTAATACCTCAGAGGCTAAAAACTATTGATATGGTCACCAAATTACTTCGATTCGCACGTCTACATCACTGATTGCCAATCAAACATTCTTTGAATATATTATCCATTATTGACGATTTCAGAAGTGCCGGATTCTATTCCACAATTTAAGTCACGTCGGTTCTTCGGTGATGACTATTCTCAAACCAAGTCTTGAGAAGGCAAAATAAGCAATTGAGTATTGCGTGTTTACGACGTGTTAAAGATGCAGGTCTATTTTAGAAATGTGTTTGGTTGATTATTACTGGCTGTGAAAAACATAATTGTTTGGTACTGTACATGTTGTCTTTTTATGAAGTGGGTTTTTATGTCAATAGGGCCAAGTGTTATGCTTGGAATGCATGGTCTGAAGGTTTAATTTATTTTAGCTTTGTCAGTAATTCTTGTGTGGCATGGTTTTGTCATGTTCGATGTAAGATTTTCGAGTCGTGGGCAACTATCGGTTTGAGATGCTTTGTAGCGTCGTAGGTTGGGTTCAATTAATATTATGTTTGGGGTATGGTTGGTATTGGTATAGTACAGGTATAGTACACCATCCTAATTAAGATCAAGGTATGGCGTAGTGAAATGAAGTCATAGCTTGATGTGGCTGTGTTGGGATTCATTGTTATTTTGTTGCTAAGGGTGTATGTGTTATAATGACTTTGGTTCCTTAATGTGTAAATTGTAACAATATGATTTGATTTTATACATGATTACGTTTTAATTAGTCTATTGTTGTGTTCGATTACTAGCTTTTTTTGTTTTGGCGTTCATTATTTGGCAATTTGGGTCTAAAATCTGTTTTACAACATAGGGTTCTTCATAGAAAGGGTCTGATTTTTTCTGTTTTCTATTTTTAAATAAACTGTATCGTTAATCTTCAATTCTATGGGGTTTGTATCATTTTCTGCTGCTTCTGTTCTCTTTATCTTTTGTGTGTTCAACCTATTTTGTGCTATTTCGTTTGATTTTTGTAACTTAAATTTCAATTCGTTATTGTAGTGTTCGAAGTTTTATACCGGTTAGGTTCCTTTCTTGAAGATTTCTTGTGGTAGTTTAGCTTTGTTTCCGAACACTAGTTCATGGGGGCTGAATCCATGGTCTGAATGTGGGGTTGTATTATAATTGAAAGTGTAAAATATTAACCATTCGTCCCAGTCAGTCTAGTGTTCATTAATAAAAGATCTTAGATACTCGTTTAAACATCTGTGATTTCTTTCTAATGCGCCGATTGTCTGTGGGTGGTAGGCTGTACTGAATCTTTGTTTAATTTGTAATGTTTTGCATATTTGCTCAAATATCTCGTTATTGTATTCGGTACCTTGGTCTGAACGTAACACTGAAAATGTACCATATTGTAATATAAAATCGTGTACTAGTGCCTTGGCTACTACATTTGCTTCTTTTGTTGGGATTGGTATAAATACAAAATATTTTGTTAAATCGCATTGTATACTAACTACATATCGGTTATTGTTATTGCTTTTTGGTAATGGGCCTACAGTATCTATTGATATTACTTCAAATGGATGAGATGGAGTTGTTGTAATAATTTGTTTTTCTATCGTGTGTTTTATTACTTTGTTTCTTTTACATAGTTCACACTTTTAGACAAATTCTGCTATTGTTTGTTTCATATTGTTCCATTTGTATATTTCTCTTAGTTGTAAGTATAGTCTTTTTTTATAATGGAGAAGACCTTTACGTTCTAGCTCAGTACATGTGCTATTGGTAGGGTCCAAGCTACCGCACGGGGTGCACTGGATGCGTGTCGGGCTCGAATGGTGACGCTGCCATTAATACCGACTAAACTCCATTGGGTTCCGCCATTGTTCCTCCCAGGAACTACCTCTCGGTATTACTTCTGGGGGGATGGCTGTACTTAATGTACTCATTCACTCTCACTCACGCGTTCATACGTCCTGTATGAGGCTTATTTGGGTGCTCTCTCTATCGCACCTTGATTCACTCTCAAACACTCCACATGAGGCTGACTTTTGTGCTCACCTTTTTCGTTCCTTGCGAGGCTGACTTGTATGCTCACCTTACTCATTCCTTGCTAGGCTTACTTTTGTGCTCGCCCCACCCATACCATGTTAGGCTGACTTGGGTGCTCACCCTATTACCTGGTTCACTCTCGATCGTGCCACTCTATTGTACCTCTGTGACTCCCCCTGGCATCCCATGTGGGACATTTTTCATAGGCCCCACTTCTGCTATACCATGCGAGGCTGACTTGTGTGCTCACCTTTTTCATTCCTTGCTAGGCTTATTTTTGTACTAGCCTCTACCATACCATGTGAGGCTAACTTTTGTGCTCACCCTTAACAAGCCGTGTGAGACTGACTTGGATGCTCACCCTTTCACTCCTCTGCCACGCCATGAGGCATCGATAGCTAAGTCCCAACATACTACGCTACGACCCTCCCGACTTGGCATGAGGCAGTCCACTTATACGCCTATACACTCACTCTTCTGTCTTGCTTCGGGGTGGCTGGGTTTACCCCTTACGCGGTTGCCAGTCGCCGCGCCAAACCTGCCTCAGCATGAACAGACCATTCACTCCCTTTTTGAGCTTGGCCTTTTTCGCTCCAACGAACTACTCACTAGTTAGCCGTGCCCGTCGTCTGTTGCTCGGTTCGCCAGATTACCTGTACCCTACAGGCAATCTGGGTGGTAGCAGCCGAGACTGCGTACCAATTCTCCACCGATTGACACATCCGCTGAATAAGGGTATCAGGAGTTGTGTCCCAGCCACAGACGTCAAGCATTACTCTTCTTTCGACGTCGAACCGATGACATACGAACAGTATGTGTTCGGCAGTTTCGTCTACACCTGGGCAGTCCGGGCAGGCTGCGACCTCCGCGTGCCCGAACCTGTGGAGGTACTGTCGGAAACAGCTATGGCCTGACAGGAATTGTGTCAGGTGGAAGTGAACTTCCCCATGGGGTCTTCCCACCCAGCTCGATATGCTAGGTATCAGCTGGTGAGTCCACCTACCTTTCGAGGAGTTGTCCCACTCACGCTGCCATCTGGCGACCGAGGTCACCCAGGTGAGCTCGCGGGCTCCTCTATTTCCACGTAGCTCGAAGCACTCCTCATCTTCCCAAATGACCAATCCGACTGGCATCATGCTCGCTATCACGCAGGATGCATCGTGTGATACCGTGCGGTAGGCAGATATCACTCTGAGGCACATCACGCGGTAGGTGCTCTCCAGTTTCTGTAGGTAACTGGTTACCCTCAGTGCTCATGACCATGACGGGCCGCCGTACCTGAGGATAGATACAGCAACGCTTGCCAGTAACCTATGTCTACTGGCGCACACCTTTGAGCTGTTGGACATCATCCTCGATAGAGCCGCAACAGCTCTCTTGAATGTATAGTCGACATGGCTGCCGAAGGTCAGCTTGTCGTCTATAATGACTCCGAGAGACTTCAGACTTCGCTCTGAAGTGATCGCGACTTCTCCCACATGGATAACTGCATGTTGTGCCGACTTGCGGTTGTTGACGATAACTACCTCCGTCTTATGATGAGCGAGCTCCAGGCCTCTCGCGCTCATCCATTCCTCCACTGTGTTGATCGCGTGTTCTGCGGTTAGTTCTACATCAGGGATTGACTCCCCGTAGACCTCCAGGGTTACGTTGTCGGCAAAGCCGATGATCTTGACCCCAGGAGGGAACTTCAGTCTTAGAACCCTTTTCTGACCGGCATCGGTCTCGTATAGCAGTACGCGATTCTCGAAGTAGCTTTCCAGGATCCGGTACAGACCCACCGATAGGCTAAGCCGATGTAACGAGAGCGCGATGGTATCCCAGCTTGCGCTGTTGAATGCGTTCTTCACGTCAATTGTCACTAACGCACAGTATCGAATACCTCGCCTTTTTCGTTGGATCGTTATCTCGGCAGTATTTATCACTGAGTTGAGAGCGCCCACTGTGGACTTACCCTTCCGAAAGCCAAACTGGTTGCTTGACAGACCGTCCGTGCCTTCTGCGTACGGGGTTAGCCTGTCGAGGATAATCCTCTCAAGCAATTTGCCAGTCGTCTCGATCAGACAGATTGGTCTGTACGCCGATGGGTCGTCTGACGGCTTCCCGGGCTTCGGCAACAGCACCAATTTCTGCCTTTTCCATCTATCGGGGAAACGGCGCTCGTCAAGGCCTATCTGCATAGCTAGCCTGAACATGTTCGGGCTCGCTATGATCGCTGCCTTGAGAGCGTTGTTTGGAACTCCATCCGACCCTGGAGCTTTGTTCATTGCTAGGGATTTAGCCACTGCGAGTAGTTCTTCATTCGTCACTGGAGCCACCATTTCGGCCGTGCCCGCACTGTTTCGTAGTGCAGGTGGCCAGGGGCTTGTGGCTCGAGTACTTCGATAATCGTCGCCAACCGGGCCGGAGACCGTTCTGGGGGTGAGGAGCCCTTTTTGGTCTTGGCCATCACAATCCTGTAGGCGTCACCCAACGGATTCGCGTTGGCACTCTCACACAGGTTGTCGAAACACGCTCTCTTGATGCTTTTAATGGCCTTGTTAAGGGCCAATTTCGCAGCTCGAAACACTTCACGGCGGTTCTTTCTTGCATCCTCGGTGCGAGCTCTTTGCATCCTACGTCTAGCTCTGAGGCAGACTGACCGTAGAGCTGCAACATCGGCACTCCACCAGTATACCGGGCATCTGCCGTTTCTTGGCAGTGTTTTTCTCGGCATAGTGGCGACGCACGCGCGTAATAGAACAGCTACCAGCGCATCCCCGCTTAGACTGCCGGTGCTGGCCTCCAGTCCCAGGGCCGCGGTGAAAGCTTCGCTGTCGAAGTGATTGGACTTCCACCCGCGTACCTGACAGGGATCTCCCGCCCTCGGATGCTGCACACCATAGTTGATCCTAAAGCGGATTGCTAAGTGATCGCTATGGGTGTAGCCTTCGTCTGCCCTCCATTTCATGCCTGGATCCAGACTCGTGGTGGCAAATGTTACGTCAATCCATGTCTCCACCCCCTTTCTACGGAATGTACTAGCGGAGCCATTATTAGCTAGCACAGTATCGAGTTTCGCAAGCGCCTCCATTAGTGCTTGACCCCTGCTATTTGTACAGCGGCTGCCCCACTCCACTGCCCAAGCGTTAAAGTCTCCCGCTATGACTACCGGTTTCCGGCCCACTAGGTCTGACGAGAGCCTGTCGATCATCTGGTTGAACTGTTCTATTGGCCACCTTGGTGGAGCGTAGCAGCTGCAATAGAACACACCATTGATCTTGGCAATCGCAACACCCTCGGCGGAGGAGTGTATTACCTCTTGAACCAGGAAACGGCCCCTTGTGCAGATTGCCACCATTCCAGACCCGTCCGACACCCAATTGCCGTTGCCGGCAGGAATGCTGTACGGGTCTGATAAGAGGGCGACATATGTCCACGACTCCGAGACCGACTGCCACAGCAGCTGTTGGGCTGCTGCACAATGGTTAAGATTTAACTGTGTGACGTTCACGGCTTCTTCTTATTTACCTCACCGAAGGGACACGAAGGTCCGCCCATACCATGTTTATGGGCTTGCTTCTTAGCGGTGCAGATAAGGCACTTGTGCGCCTTAGTGCAACCCCGCTCCTTATGCCCCTCCTCGCCGCAGCGATGACATAGTTTGCTCCTGTCTATGCACTTGCACTCGTAGGATTTGTGACCGGATTCAAGGCACCAATAGCACCTGTCCACTGAAGGCGGCTGGGGTATGCCAATTGGGCATACCGACGAGCCGATCTTCAGCTTGCCTTTCTCGGTTACCTTTTTGGCATCCGCCTTCAGTAGCCTGGGGTAGTCTACTTGGCTGTCAGAGGGTCCATCTCTAAAGCGCACAGAGGCCTGCTCGATTGTGACGTCGCATTGCTCCTTAACGGCTGCGACGACATCATCTGCGGTCGTGAACTCGTCCAGATGCCTGCACTGGAGAGTCATTTCCGCACCTAGCGACCTGATCTGGGCGCCTTCACCAAGGACCTCTTGGACCAAGGCCTTGTACACCGCACTAGATTGTGCGCCTCGCTTCAGCACCAGAAGCATTTCTCCCGTGTTGGTGCGTCTCACGCTACGCACATCTTACCCAAGGGCCGAAAGGCTTTCGGCCGCCTTCATCGACTTTAGGACGTCGGCGTATTTGTCCTTGTCGGTTTTTAACCACAAGGCCTCGCCTCTGTCCTTGGCCTTCTTCGCGGGCCGCGGTACCTCCGGTGTCGGTGCCGGCTTCTTCTTGGTGACCAGCGTCCAGGGGTTTGCCCCCCCCCCCTGCCCCGGTCGCGCCGTGTTGCTGGTACCAACGCTCTGCTCAGCGAGGTCACTCTCGCCCTCGCTTACCTCGACCAAACGGCGTCTGGCCTTAACGGTTGCACGCCGTGTGGTGTCGGTTTTTGCACCCTCGCCTGGCGACTTCTTAGGGCGCTTCGCGTTCGGCGCCGTCTTGCAATTGCCCTTGCCTTTTCCCTTCGAGGGGAACTCGACCGCCGCTTCGAGCGACGTGGCTGCTCCATAGAAGGTGAAGGCCACTGTCTGAGTGCCTGTATCGACCTTCTCTCTTCCCTCCCTCTTGGAGGCCACTGTCTGGGTTTCTCTGTCGGACTTCTCCCGACATTCCACCCTCTTTTTTTTTCTTGCGACACGAACATTTTTACGGAGCTCCAGGAGACTCTGCTTTAACTCCTTGCTTATGTTTTGCTTTGCGCTAGTGAACTCGATTATTCAATCGAGCTTCTCCACCACTTTGCGCATCGCGGATAGTGTCCCATCCAGTGCGTTGGTAGGGCTATTTCCTACCACTACTGGGGGGTCACTGGTGCTATCAGATGCAGCACTCGTCGCTCCACTACTCTCTCCACGGGGGGGGGGAGACCTCGCCAAACCACCTCTAGCAAAAGGGGTTTGGCGCCTCTGTTTGTTTATTTTTGTTTTTGTTTATCTCCATGTTTGAACCCACGAGTAGCGCGAGAATAAATGTCCGCCATGCCAGAGCTCCCCATTAACGTGGTAAGGGACGCTTACTGTGGGGGTTGCCCAGGTACCCCACAGGCTCCGTTAACGATCGAGCATCTTTTCACCCCCTCGATCACTCATCCCACGGTACGGGTCGCTTCACGCCTTGGAATTGGGGTTATGACCTATCTTGCTTTACGTGGTGACCGCGGCACAGATCATCACAACCATCCTCCTTTACCAGGGCTTTGGACCTATAGCTCTGGTTCTCGATATTTCCATGTACGTATATTATTACAGACATGCTACTATTGAGATCCGTCATTCGCAAGCGGAGTTATATGTTGTCACTTACGATGAGTGCAAGTGCACAGTGTGATTCCGTAGATGTCCGGTATGGAATGCACTGTATAATTAGAGCTCTTAAGTAACCCACCAGGTGTTGACTAGCAGTCGATAGACAGCAATAGGCGAAAATCGCGGTCGGAGAACATATCATCGACTCGAACTTTTAAAGTTACGATGATTATGCTTAGGGGAAGACTATGAGAGTAACCACAGCTTTGGTTGAGACGCCAGTATACCAAGCACCACGAACCATCTGGAATCGCCGGACCGAAGCCCGTGATCAAACTAGTTACACCGTCAGGAACTAGATCGAGCGAAGCGCCAGCGGTTGGTCGTCGAGTTTTCAGCGAACCGGAAGCAGCGAACCAGAAGCTACGCTTCATTCGATATCGCCGAACCAACATCGCCAAGTACTGGTTAGCCATTTGAGTAGGATTTATGGACTATCCGAGTAGATTGCGACAAAACTAGGAGCTAAATGACTCACGCAACGGGCATCGGTATCGGGAGAAATTCCGGCGCCGAGGAATAAATGACTCACTGAGATGACTCGCGTAAACAGGAACTAAATGGCTCACAGAAACGGGAGCCAAATGGCTCACGGAAGTTCCCAACTGCGATTAACCGAATAGGTGTACGGAGCTAATCGGCTCGAATGTATGCTCTATTGTATCATTTTGTCATAATTTGTCCTGGACAATATATAATCATTTTTATACAAAGACATACCTTAAGTAGCATCTTTAAAGCTGAAATAGATTGTTAAAATCATGTAAATGGAACAAGCGAAATGGAAATTTCAACAAAAGAACATTCTATTCGAAATATCTCGTGATCTCGATCTTGTACAAAGTATCTATTTTCGGAAAACCTGTTCGGAAGATCAAGAGCTGTGAAAGACCAAATCGTTTTCAACTGTACCACTAGGTAGTGCCAGTGATCATGCTATTTTTTGAGTTCACTGTATCTTAAGCCCGAATCAGTCTCCCCACGCTTTGATGCAGCCTCGTGGAGCAGAAGGTAGGAAGAAAAATAAGGACTGTTTTAAGTGGTTATGCACGAAAGTGAGTCACAGCCATTGTCAATGCACTTTTGAAACTTTTCAACTTTACGATAATAAACACACTTATAGACATTTTCACATGGACGAACTGAATCTAGTGATATATGACACTCGACACTCCGGGTCTAGCTTAACAAATCGAGTTTCAGAGTGATTGCATTCCTTATAAAAAAAGGGAAATATGAACTGATGATTCCTATACGTTTCATAAATCCATACGACTGCACAAATAAGATGGGGGAAAAGTAAGTATTTTGAAGATGTACACGGAACAGAGCCAAAAGACTATCATGTACCAAACAAACAAATCTACAAGTTTTCAAACACAAGCAATAAACCAAACCTGCCGTATCCACTAGAGCTCAAAAAATTATAGTATGCACATAATGTACGTTTGCCAGTTCGCCAGCCATATGTAAAATGCTACAATCCTGTTTCTGTACATTGCTATCAAGCAGGGTCATTTTTGACCAATTTTCATGCTTTTTGTGTAAAGTCGGTCCATGTGCCACTACAACGGTACTAAAACTATCCAAGCAACCAAAAGTTCGGATAATACCTAAAAGTACTCTTTAATGTTCATATTAAGTTCTTAGTGATCATTCAAGCTCTTATTGGGAATTTAGAAACAGATTAAACCGCTATTAGAAATTGCACTGTTAGGAAAATTATTTAAAACGAAAAACTTAACCATCCCTTTCTTATATGAACTTTTGATTGATTCAATAAAATTTGCTTGAATTGCTTTAGTAAAACAACCCCGCTATCCGAAAACACCCTGCGGAAACGTCCACGAGAACGATCGCAGGAAAATGTAAAATGAAGAAAAAAATAAAACTTTTTTGTTTTAATAAAAATAAATATTTATTTTTTGTTTACCACCTCCTTCAGAAAAAAAATGGTACTTGGACATAATTTAAAAAAAAAAAGATTTGTAATGGCCTAAAGATCTGCGAATTAAAATTGTACACATTGCTCAGCGAGGCTTAAATAAAAAGTAAACAAAGATCAAACAAACAAATTTACTTTGACAGAATGATAATTTTATATTCACAAGTGTTATATTTCATACTTTTGGTTGCACCATGACAGACAGAGAATATAGATATATTTCTGTAACGCAAATTGGAACGATTTTATTTGCTAACAAAATTTCTACGATTTTATGAATAAAATAATAAGTGCATTAAAACAGAAATGACAGTTTCGCAATAAATTTCAAAATATTTTGAATTTAGATGTTTTATTCTTATTGGAAAAATGCACATATTTAAAATCAATTTTTTATTCTTATTATTGTTTATTTGTTAGCTTTGATCCTCAGGGTCATTCCTGTGGAGTTTAGCTATTGGTGGTAACTCGGTCCCTGCGTAGTCGAGTTGTATTTCGTTGGCGATTTGTTCTAAGACTCAACCATTCCCAGCCGTTCTTTCTAGCCATCCTACAATTCGTTTGACAGACTCCCATTGGAAGGGGAGTAATCCTGCTGCCACACAAGCCGCCTCGGCTGGAGTGCTGGGAGGTAAATTTGATGCCACTCTGATTGCTCGGTGATATAGTGGGGCAGAGAACTTGACCAGACCATTTCGATTCAAACAGGTTGGCTCAATACCGTAATATATCTTGCTAGTACGTTACTTATAGTTAAGGGTGTTCTCCGGTTCCACCTCGGATGCCTTGTGCTTATTGCTTTGATCAGTCTGATTCTGCTCCCGCAGTTTGTTGTGATTTGATGAAAGTGTTGAGCGAAGGATAGTTGACGATCTATACTGATCCCGAGGATTTTTGGCTCTTTCCGAAAGGGAATCGTTGTTCCGAATAGTTTGACTGGTCTACCGGTGGCGACGTGTCTGGTTCTGCAGCAATGGGCTATGGCACACTTTGATGCGAATAAAAATTAAAATGATTAAACCCGACGGATTCAGCCCATCTCCCGACAGCACTGACCGCGACTTGCAGCTTCAGTCTAATTTTTTGTTGTTGTTTTTCGGTTACGACCAGTGTTGCTGAACTCGTAAAAATAACTCTTATATTTCTCATTCGCGTGTTCTCATTGCGCCCAACACTCGTATCCGAGTGTTCTCCATACATGCTTTTCTTTCGTTCGCTCCCCAGCCGGGTAGAATTTCTGCGAGTTCCAGTCGGCCAAAAGCCACTCAAATTGCACATATTGAAACCCACTCTTTCGTTCGCACCCACCCGCTGGCGCTCACTCCTACTG
>NW_026683691.1:29135-95135 GCF_030247195.1 Topomyia yanbarensis | reverse complement strand
ACAGTTTGTAGGCAGAAACTGGCTTCTTCTACATTTTCGAGCATAAGTGAACTGGGATGAGGGAAACATTTCATTCATCGCGACGGGCATGCATTGAATTTTGTTTTCTTTCAAGTTCACGCAGGGATGTCAATTTTTTCAAACTCGGGCTCAAACTGATATTATTTACTCCAAACTATCCGCCAGTTTTCATATAACAATCGTTTAAACGGAGATATTTTTGGTAACAATGGTAGGTTTTGCAGCTCTCAAATCGAGAGATAATGGTTGACATTGTGGATTGGCAGGCATAGCGCAAGGAAGCTACTTGGGATCGTTGATGTTTCTGATTTACGTCAATGTCGTGTTTTTAGTACTGAAAACTCCTCTCCGGTCCTGCACAGACCATCTCAGCATGAAACGTTTGCTGATGGTGGTGTAGCAAGAACTGCCTTTGTGTAAATCCGAAAAAGGTTATCGGTAATCGAATTCCGATGAAAGACGAGCTCTTCCTTCCAGCCTCCCAGAACTTTTTTACTGTCGAAGCTCTGCCTGCCAGACCCCAGAACTTTTTAACTGCCGAAAACATGCGGAAAAGGCAATGTCGATTGAGAGGCGATGGGGGGATGCAGTACCCTTTCGACTGTCCTGGTTTTTTACTCATCTGATATGGTCACCCTAGGTAAGTTCCATTTACAGGGTCCGGCGATTGAACTGCTCCATAACAAAATAACACGAGCACATGATAAAAATCTGTTTTTCAAAGTCAAATCCATATGAGAATAATCGAATTCAAAACATTCCATGGACTATACAAATTAATTTTCTTAAATTTGGCCAGGGACGAATTCAGAAAAAAAAATCGGGAGGGGTCAAAAATTTTGATTTTGGAATGAACATTATACAATACTTACATTTTAACGACATTCAATTAGCTAGAGATTATTGGGTAGGGAAAATTATGAAAATTAGAGCCATAGTACTCAAGTGAGAGCAAGGATGTGCAGTAAACAGATACTGCCTAAGCTCGACCCTCATTAACAGAAGACAAAGATTAAGCCCGTACGATATTATGCCTGTTCTAATGATCCTTCCACTTCCAGTTTTCCGATCTGTTTACTGCACATCCTTGCTCTCACTTGTGTACTATGGCTCTAATTTTCATAACTTTCCCTACCCAGTAATCTCTAGCTAATTGAATGTCCTTAAAATGTAAAAAGAAAATGTGACTAACATAGTCGAAATTAAAAAAATTGTACAATACGTTGTACGTCAAAGCCTCATTTAATGAAAATTAGTTTTGGTGGTCAAATTTGATTTGAAATGATTTTGAGTTTGAAACTAATATAAAATTGAAACTAATTTAAAATTTCTCAACAGGTTGAAAATTTTCGGAGGGGGGGGGGGGTCCGGACCCCCAGGGGCCTCCCCCTGGATCCGCCACTGAATTTGGCGTATTTTTCGATCATATATCCAACAGCTTCATTTTATTGGCATATATTTATTTTTTTTTCTATTTTCATTCAATTGTCAAAGTGGTGTCAAATCAAAAGAAGCAGAGCATCAAAATTTCGTACGATAAATCGATTTAGTTGTCCAAATTTTCGAAAAATACTTAGTTTGGTAGGCAATTTCCACATGTCGGCTGAAAAGATAAATGTTTCGTTACAACTGGCACTATTAACTACATTTCTTATAAAAGAAATGTATAGAGATCGCTCAAACTTTCCAGATTTCTATCCGAGGCGCGGAGGATCGAGTCTTGTATACCAATCCACTCAGCTCGATGGTTTGGGACAATCATTCGTATTTATCAGCAATGGCTGAACCGATCTTATTCATGGGCGACATTGCCTGTCTCGTTTGCAAATTGTAGCATGTGATTCTGACGAGGAGCCCTTCCGAGAACCTAGCTCTACAGCTCCAGTAGGACAACTCTCGAAAAAAAAAAATTGAGCCTTCAGCCATCTTGCGAAATCCTGGGATTTGTGATTTTTGTAATAAATCACATCGCCCATCGTCAACTTATCTACAGGTTCACTAGGTTGAATCTGCTCAAAAATCTTTGGTATCGGTTTATCACTTGGTGGTGGTGGTTCACCTAATTGCTGTTTGTAATGAGACTTGGGATTCAACAAATCGATTAACATTTTGACTTTGTAAGAAAATATGCTCTCTGATGGGAATTTGCCATTTGACGACAAACAAGTATTTCTGTAGTTCATCAGAAACAAATTAATTTGATCATCAATGTCTAATCTTTTACTTCTACGTTTGATGATCCTCTTCGGAAATCCTCGGAAAAAACGGCGCCGGTGGTTGAGTGGTAAGCGTGACCGCCACTCATTTCAATTTGCCTGGGTTCAATTCCAGCCGAGGTCGTTGAGATTTTTCTGAGGTGAAAAAATCTGTGGCCACGTCTTCCTTCGAAAGGGAAGTAAAATCGTTGGTCCCCGGTCTATGAGTTTGGTGGATCGATATCTAGTCCAAATAGTGAAGTCACCTCTCTGGCGTCGGTAAAGAGGAAGTGATCCATCTTCTATACTCTTACTAACAAAATATCCTCCTCCTGTGGTACTTGTGGAGTGCGCAGTAGTATATACGGCCTCTAGCAAAAGCAAGTATCGGACTAAACATTCCTTCCTTTTCCTTCCGCTATCTACGTTCGGGCCTGGCCGGCGCCGGTATTGATCAATACTTTAGGATTACCAGGAGTTGCACATTGAAAGATGTTTCGCTACTCCCAAGCATAATTATCTACTGATTCTCTGTGCAACTTCAGCTAGTCCAAATCGATAACGGAGTAGCAGCCAGGGGTGATCGCACAAGCTCAAGCTCAAGCTCTCCGGAAATCCTCGGAAAACATCCTCTTCATCATCGCTCGTCGTACCGCGAAAATCTCGCTTTCGACTGGCGCTTTTACTATCGCTATTGTTTTCAGTAACGACCGTGCTAGCGGAAGGAAATAAAATTCCACGCGCCTTCGCCATCGTCTTACTCGGCACCTTTAGCTGGTTTCGATGAGCTGTGAGCCGAACGTTTCCAATCACAAACTGGAATAGATTTTTTGATAATTTTTTTTATAAATTGAGCCTTCAGCCATCTTGCGAAATCCTGGGATTTGTGATTTTTGTAATAAATCACATCGCCCATCGTCAACTTATCTACAGGTTCACTAGGTTGAATCTGCTCTAAAATCTTTGGTATCGGTTTATCACTTGGTGGTGGTGGTTCAGCTAATTGCTGTTTGTAATGAGACTTGGGGTTCAACAAATCGATTAACATTTTGACTTTGTAAGAAAATATGCTCTCTGATGGGAATTTGCCATTTGACGACAAACAAGTGTTTCTGTAGTTCATCAGAAACAAATTAATTTGATTATCAATGTCTAATCTTTTGATTGTAGGCTCTAGCATAAAACGTTTGAGAACATCCTTAACAATCCTGACAGATCGCTCTGCCTGTCCATTACTGGGAGGATTATAGGGAGGGCTTTTTAACACCTTGATTCCTTGCCTTTCTAAAAAGGTTATAAAATCGCGAGAATTAAACGGAGGACCGCCGTCAGTAACCACTACATCTGGCAATCCAAATTTAGCAAATACCCCAACAAATTTCTTTAAAACTTTCCTAGCATCATTTCCATGTTTCACCCATTCAATCTCGATCCACTTTGAATGGCTATCAATAACCAACAGAAATGTTCTGTGCTCAAAATGGAAGAAATAGGCATGAATTCTGCTAAATGGTCTTTTGGTAGGAATCCTCGCAGAAATTACTTTTGGTTTGAGAACAACAGCCATTCTCCTGCAAGATTCGCAATCACCGACATATTTTTCAATGTCTGAGTTAATTCCAAACCAAAATACTGCCCGACGAGCTAATTGTTTCATTTCCACAACTCCAGAATGATTGGCGTGTAATAATTTCAAAATCCCGCTATGCATGGAATTTGGAATCAAAACCCTGTCCTGAAATAAATAATCCCCGACAATTTCCAAATCAACACGATTTGAGAAAATGTGTGCATAACGTTTGTCTATTCTCTCTGACCAACCATTCGGCATAAACTTAACAACTTGTTGTAAAAATTCGTCGGCTCTAGTCTCGTTGGCAACTTGAGAAAAATCTACAGGAAATTCCTGGCTAAAATTACTACTTTTGACAGTTTCTCTGTCAAACTGTGCTGGAACTGCCTGATTCAACGGAACCCTGTCAAAAAAATGCGGACGAACATGGTCAGGCGATTTAAAAAGTTTGACGTTTAACTCAACTCGCCTTTGCTAGTTGCCCCTAGGAACAAATGCAATTTGCGAATGCGATTTAAAGGCAATTTCAATACTTAGACAAATTTTCTGGCGGCTGAAATGGACTTGGTTGTTGTTTGCGTTTTTCAAACATGGCGGTTCCTGTTTGGCTAAAAATTGCTTTTTGAACAATTGGTGTGTTTTCACTTGTATTTTGACGTAGGACTTACGTCTTTCTTTACTATACTGGGTGTCATTTCAAAATTTTCAAAACGGATGCGTTACGTACACTTTGAACCTTAATAACTTTTCTCCTACTAAAGGAATTACTAATATTGTTTCATAAATCGAAAGGAAAACGTTCAACGCTTGCTATTAATACCTTGTTTGCTATGTAAAACTTGTTTAAAAAGTTTAAAAACTACTTTTAATGCGAATCAACATTAATGCTAGAACCTATAAATATGGGTGTCACAGTTTTTCTTAAAGCCAGACGTGTGTAAGCCACAGAGCCGAACACACGTACGTGTGCTGCTCAACGAGAAGCTGCATTTTGACCACCAACCAAATCATAGCTACTACCTTATCGCTGCCAACCAAGAACTGTCGTCGCCCTGCGTGAAATTCATCGCTCTCAGAAGTGGACAGAGTTACTAATTCGCAAGCTCCAGTGCCTGGTCTGTGAAATTGCACAGCATTTCAAAACCGATCTACTCTTCCGGAGCTCAGCCGTAATGGCCCTCTAAGAAGCCAGCGAGTCCTGCCTGGTTAGTTTGTTGGAAGATACCAATCTGTGCGCTATCCATACCAAGCGAATAATCATTATGCCGAGCGGGAAACGGCGAAATAATATTCACAACAAACGGTTCTTATTAGGACCACAAAATCGTTCCCAGAAGAATTGCAATTGAAATTTCCATTTCGTGCTTTGGAAAATAACTTCCCTCTTATCGGGTTAGTTATTTTCTATAATAATATCCGAAAAATGTACGATAAAACTAATAAACTTAACAATTGGACGGAAGCAAGAAAATACCTACAAAAATTTGAGTCAGAAAAGTGACATTGACGGAAAAATGCTTCGATCGTGTCTAAGTGTTTGGCAGCTGAAGTTGCCGATTTGTTTTCCAATGTCAATTATTTGCGCTGTGCTGTATGGAACAAACAGATTTTTGCGCGATTCGTTGGGAAATAATCAAAACAATTGTGTAGTAGATTCCGTAGATTTTACCGTAAATTTTGATAGATTTTGTAAAAGCATTAATTAGCCTGCTTTGATTGGTGGTTTTTGAAAATCTTTCAAGAACATTAGTGAATGTGGCAACCCTGCTACTAAGCGAAAGCCACACCAAAAAGAATGATGAAAATATTTCTATTTGTCGCACAAAAGGATGGACTTCCATTTGCACTAAGAAGTTTATAAAAGAGATCGCATTGCGATATACAATGCTCATTCGATGTGAGCTGCGAAAGGGGAATGTTCGTGTATGTACGCAGCAGAAACGAATTCGGGCAAGGTTCGAATCGTTAGAAAGAAACCGTTCTTTTTAGGATGAAAACATAATGGAGAAAGAATTGAATTAGAAAGTTCCATTTAACAACTTGCATTGAGTTTGCGCCTGTCAAGTCTGCTGTACTTTATCAGTGACACATATAAACCAATGTTTATCGAATTAATCTACAAACTACTAAGCGAAAGCCACACCAAAAAGAATGATGAAAATATTCACCCTTATTCTTGTTTACGACGAATGCGATATTCGTTCGAAAGCGATTCGAACGAATAGTAAGCCCATTTGATTTTGCTGTCGTAAACGGGAATACAAATCACTTTCGAACGAATCTCGTACTCGTCGTAAACAAGAATAGGGCTCATTTCCATTTGTCGCACAAAAGGATGGACTTCCATTTGCACTAAGAAGTTTATAAAAGAGATCGCATTGCGATATACAATGCTCATTCGATGTGAGCTGCGAAAGGGGAATGGTCGTGTATGTACGCAGCAGTAACGAATTCGGGCAAGGTTCGAGTTGTTAGAAAGGATTCTCGTCTGGTATCACCAAAAATAGTTATCTGAAAACCGTTCTTTTTAGGATGAAAACATAATGGAGAAAGAATTGAATTAGAAAGTTCCATTTAATAACTTGGATTGAGTTTGCGCCTGTCAATTCTTCTGTACATGTACTAGTGATTCATATAAGCAAATGTTTATCAAATTAATCTACAAACCCGAAGGTTTTTGCAAGTTCTAGAAAATCAGTGAATGTGGCAATCTCATTCGACATGAAATTTCCAGTAAACATTCATTCAAAAAGTGCATTGGCTCAAATTATCCATAAATGTCATATGATATGCCCAAGTTTAGTCCTACGTCAACACCGCGGTTATGTCCCGGACATTACCCACTCCTAGTTTTGTTTGTCTAGTGCACTTCATTTAGCCAACGAATGTAGAAAATTGTGGAATCGTGTGTAAGTATAGTAGAACAAGATCGCTGACATTAAGTCTTAATGAACGTCAGATTGTGATAAGTTTTGGTGTGCAATACCAATTTCACCTTTGATTCTTCCTATAAGTTGGTGGTGATTACCTAGTATACTGGTAAGTATATGTGAGTAGATAATGAATCCGAAAATAAATATTATTTTTAATTTTCATACTAGGCCATTAAGGGCGATTAAATGGCGCCCTCCGTGGGCGATTTAAGGGCGGGTTGGGCGGCAAAAAAAATGACGACGGTGAATCGCCCAAATGTTGCATTTGAAATAGCCCCCTAATTGCCAGCAATTTGCTGGCAAATTGAAGGGTAATTAGTGCATCCGAGTTGGCAAATAGCCCCCCGTTAGCCAGCAACTTGCCCTTTTTGACTGGGAAACCGTGAACAGAAATCAGCGTTTCCCATCTTTTCAGACGGCCTATATATAATATCGAAATCATAAATAGCCATTTTCAATACATATCTTTGTAATCTGGTTACAAAGATAGCATTTTTCCCTGCTTTTCCGAAAATTCCAACCAAAGGCTTGTGATCAGTATAAACAACAAACCTCTGACAATATAAAAACTTGTGAAACTTCTTCACAGTGCAGACCAATGCTAAAGCCTCTAAATGAAGTATTGGATACTTCATTTGAGCTTTATTCAAAGAGAAAGAAGTGAAGGAGTTAGGTTTTTCTACACCCTTTACCTTATGTGCAATCACTCCTCCTAAGCGTCCGAAACAACTATTGGTTTCATAGGGTTGTAAAACTCGAGAAAATTAGCATTAAGTAGCTCATTTTTACACCTAATGAAAGCCTTGTCACTATTCTCATCCCACACCACCTTCACGTCCTTCTTCAAAAGCCTATACAAACAACTAATCTTCGAAGACAAGTGGGGAACAAACTTTCCATAATAATTTACGAACCCTAAAAACGACTTCAACTCCATCACATTCCTTGGTACTGTAGCCTCTCTAATTGTAGCTAGTTTATCAGGACAAGAAAGCAACCCATTCTCCGAAATAATATGGCCTAGCTAAGGTAAAAATGACACGAAGAACTTACATTTACTCCAATTCACCTTAATGTTTGCCTGAGCTAACCTATCTAAAACGGCAGAAACTTTCTTACGACAGTCGTCTAAATCCTTTCCAGCTATGAGTATATCATCCAAATAGCAGGGTATATGTTTCAATCCAGCCAGCACCTGGTCCATCACATGTTGAAAAATCCGCGCACTTGATGAAGCTCCTTGAGGCAACCTGTTTTAAGTGTAAAGTCCCTTGATCGTGTTGATAACCACAAATTTCCTGGATTTTTCTGACAGCATAAGTTGAGTATACGCTCTTTCCAAATCAAGGGCGTAGAAAACTTTACAACCCGCTAAATCTGCGAAAATATCTTGCGCTAACGGTAAAGGATAGCTGTTGGGAATAATTCATTTATTGATGGACACCTTACAATCTATTACCAACCTAATCTCACCATCCTTTTTGGGAACAACGGCGACTGGAGAAGCCCACTCACTTGTTTTAATAGGAGTAATAACATTTTCCTTCTCCCATTTTCCTAAATATTCAAAAACTCTCCTTAAGTCTGAATGGAACTTCATGCGCTCGTTTAAAAATAGGAGTATTGTCCTTCAACACAAGATCCGCCTCAAAACCAATGATTGGCGAGGTAAGATCCATTGAAAATACTTGAGAATACTTTTGCTTTATTTCCAGCAAAAAATTCTCAGCTAGATTTGATAAATGTAAATTGTTAATCTGAGAAGCCCCTGCAAAATATTCTTTCCAGTCCGGGTAGAATACATCAAGCCATCTACGTCCCATTAATGGCACATAGTCATAATTACACTCCAATACAAACAATGACAATTCAAGATCAATGGTCCTAAAACGAACTATAACGTCAAGTTTTCCTAATATATTCAGCTTCGAACCATTCACCACCAGTAATTCCCTGTTAGTTTTCTGGAAAGGCAAGTTAAACAATTTCTCATATAAAATAGGACCAATAACAGAAACAGCCGAACCGCAGTCAACCTCCATTTTAACCAGCTTGTCTTGAACAAGTAACTTCAAAAAGCATGGCTCGCTTATTTTATTCATGGACGACACTTTCATACATAAAAAAATCCCCTGAATCGCTATCGCTCTCAGGATTGTCCAAATCAGCTCGCAAACGGTTGAAAAGTTCGCAGATTTTCTCATCGCCAAAACTCAAATCTTTTTCCTTGTCTTCACCAACAAACTTTACCGAATTCCGCTCCTGTCGCATGCGCTTGATGTGACCCTTAATTCCGCAAAAATCGCACTTTTTATCCGTATACCGTCCAGCTCGTCGAAACTCACCACTCCTGCTTCGCCCTTGCCGTTTATAAACAGCACTGCGACTACGACTCCTGCTCTTGTCACGGCTGACCTTTCTGTCGAACGTTTCTTTTCGACCCAAACGTTGCTTTACCGAAGCTACTTGGCCGCCTTGTCGATCGCCGATCATTCGAGCCCGTGACCCAGCCAACTCCCAGTTTACAATAAATCTTTCAATCGTTGCCAAACTAGGGTTTTCCTCATTCAGTACCTTTCCTGCAAAGATTTATCGAAAACTCCCATCACAAGTTTATCTCGGATGGCAGTTTCGCGAAATTCGCCAAACGCGCAGAATTCGGCCTGTAATTTTACAGCTAGCACGAAATCCTCTGCCTTCTCGTTTGGTCCTTGCACACGGTTATAAAATTTATAGCGCTGAATCAAGTCTGAATCGACCTTGTCAAAACGCTCACGCAACTTTTGTGAAATATCATCGTAACCAACATTTTTAAAGTCATCCTTTGAAGGATACAACAGTTTAAGCTCCTCGTAAACTGCCGGTCCACTCAACGTGACAAAGAGCGCTTTTTGTTTCACCGGATCGTCAATCCCGTTCACTTGGAACAAATATTTCAACCGTTCAGAATAATTGGTGAACGAAGTACCAACCACATACGGTTCAATCGTGCCAATCAACACGTTGGCCTTACCATTGCTACCTTGAGCCATATCGAATGTGCTAAATAAAACAATTCTAGCGCAAAAATAAAAAAATAAAACAAAATATGCTTTTATTTTTTTCGCTCACCGTCACAACAGAAGCCTGAAAGGAACTGTTACAGGGCCCAAAGCTGCCGACTTGCAAGGACCATTACAAAATACCTTGGACAATTTGTCTGCTTGGGCTCTTCAGCTGGGTATTGAGTTCTCCACGGAGAAAACTGAGTTGGTTGTTTTTTCTAGGAAGCGTGAGCCGGCGCAACTCCAGCTTCTATTAATGGGTGCAACGATCAACCAGGTTTTCACATTTAAATATCTCGGGGTCTGGTTCGACTCTAAAGGTACCTGGGGATGTCACATTAGGTATCTGAAACAGAAATGCCAACAAAGGATCAATTTTCTCCGAACAATAACTGGAACATGGTGGGGTGCTCACCCAGGAGACCTGATCAGGTTATACCAAACAACGATATTATCGGTGATGGAGTACGGGTGTTTCTGTTTCCGCTCCGCTGCGAACATACACTTCATCAAACTGGAGAGAATCCAATATCGTTGCTTGCGCATTGCCTTGGGTTAGATGCACTGGACCCATATGATGAGTGCTGGCGGGCGTTCTTCCGCTAAAAAATCGATTTTGGGAACTCTCATATCGATTGCTCATCCGATGCGACATTCTGAACCCGTTGGTGATTGAAAACTTCGAGAGGCTCGTCGAGCTTAATTCTCAAACCAGATTTATGGCCTTGTACTTCGACTACATGGCACAGAGCATCAATCCTTCTTCATACACTCCCAACCGTGTTCGTTTCCTAGATACTTCTGATTCTACTGTATTCTTCGACACATCAAAGTTACCACCGAACTCATGCCCAGACGCAAAAAATTATATTGCACGCTCAAACGGATGCGCGTGTTACCAGCCGAAGCCCTAAACAGGCGACACACAAAGTACTGACGCAGCAGACCCGTGGCAGCAATACGTAGGAGCAGCGTCAGCGTTTATAGGTTTGACCAGCTTAGCGGTGAGGCCTCTGTAAAATAAATTAATCGAAATAAAATCACTTTTAATTAGTCCGTGGACAGAGACGGTTGTCTTTTTTAAAAAAGAACCTCGTACACGTTAACCTGTAACTAGCGCCCGAAAACGGGACCTGAAGAGCAATAGTATAAGTCCTACGTTAGGACAAAGTGAATCCCAGCTGCCTCCTAGGAGAATTTGGTACCCGGCGAAGACCATCGCGGATCAACTCGGCGACTTGCGGTATCAGAGCGCGAAGGATTTCGCTCTACAGGACCTACCTATCCAGGAAAACAACACGGCCAGGAGTCTAATCGTTGCCGCGACGAAATGATTATTCCGCTCCTTCTACCACTGTAAGTTTAAGAAAACCATTTTTTACATAACACAAAACCAAAACCTAACCAAAACGGAACTGCTTCCTGTTTGTTCCTAAAAAGATAACCCTTACTAATTAAGAGTGACTAGGCCGAACCACCAGGGTGGAACCGTAACCGAATCACTGCATATCACACAAGTGCGCGAGTGAACTAACATAAAGAACAAAAAATAATTAAAAGTGTTTAACATACTTTACTCTTCGAATCCAACCAAAACGGAACTGCTTCCTGTTCGTTCCTAAGAAGATAACCTCTACTAATTAAGAGTGACAAGGCCGGACCACCAGGGTGGAACCGTAACCGAAGCACTGTATATCACAGAAGTGCGCGAGTGAACTAACATAAACCAATAAAAACTTAACCGCGACATTATTAACAAAATACTAGACCAAAACGGACGACCTCATACGACGTATCCAATACCTATCCTTATCCCGAAACATGGCAAACCCTCCAAACCCAGAACCAGTGCCGTTGCCACCAGCGCCGTCACCACCAGTGCCACGGCAGCGATATGCAATGGACACAAACATGAATTTTCATGATCGTGGTCGAATACCAGCGATCGTTTCAGACTTGCCAGAGTTTAATGGCAACCCGAGAAACCTTTCTCAGTGGATCCTCGATGTCGAGGATATGCTTGAATTATTTAATGATCTGCGCGAAACTTTTCACTACCAATTGATTTTGCGCACCATCCGACGAAAAATAAAAAACGAAGCAAACGATGTGCTAATCACCAATAATACTCCCCTTGAGTGGGAGAGCATGAAAGAAGTTCTGCGGTTATATTACGCAGACAAAAGGGATCTGATCATTTTAGATAATCAACTCAAAAGCATGAGTCGAGCAAGATCAGAATCTATAGAAACATACTATAGTCGCATTAGGGAAATGGTGACCCTGATTAGCTCAGCGACATCAATGGACGACGAGTGGAGAGGTCACGAGATAGCGCTAATCAAGTTGTACAACAAATTGGCCCTAGACACTTTCATTAGAGGACTAGGAGAGCCACTTACTCATTTCTGCAAAAACTATAGACCACAAAGCCTTGCCCAAGCTTATCACTATTGTGTGGAATACCTTAACTTAGATGCAAGAAATGCACCATTCAAAGGAATGGAGAAACTTCCTATCCCTGCTCCCAGAGGAAACCTCCCAATGAACCATCCTCCACCCAACGTACCACCACGACGACCAATTATGACTTTTCCGACCGCAATCGGATCTAAACCTCCTCCTGTTTTTAGACAGTTTTCTCAACCGAATTATCCGCAAAGAAATCCTGCTGTTCATCCTAATCCTCAACCAAGAAACGTTTTTGCCCCAAACCGGACCTTTTTCCCAAAGCAAAATAATCACGAACCAATGGAAGTCGACAATTCAATTAGATTAAGACAGGTTAATTACGGCAATAGGCCCGATTACAAAATGGCAAGACCAGCTTCAAGCTCAATGCAACATACTAACCCCGCTCCCAAACGATTCGCAAATCTTGCAGACATTTATCTAGACTCAGAAGAATACCAAACTTGGCTTGAAGAAACTTCAGAAATCAGTGAAGATTACTTTAATGCTCAAGCCGAAAACGATGAAGAAACTAAAGAGGAAACCGCACCTGAAACTTCAGAAGAAGTTAATTTTTTAGAAGATTCGAAATGGGTCAGCGAATGGTTCGAATAGCGCCAAACGCTCTCCCATACATTAAAGTACCGACCAGCAAAGGTGAAATCAAATTTTTACTGGACACCAGAGCAAACATAAATTTAATATCCAAAAAATGGGCTTATAATTCAGGAGAACCAATTTTGAGCACCCTTACGGAAGCTGTAAGAGGAGTGACTAGCAGTAGTGTAGTTAACGAAAAAATTGTATTAAATCCTTTTCATCCATTGATTACAAAACAATTTAATTTTATTGTCCTTGATTTCCACCCTTATTTCGATGGTATTCTTGGCACCGAAATCATATTTGGCAAGCAATTCAATTTCATTAGCAATGCACCCATACTTCAGGTTTGTACCAATAAAGGAAATTTGTTCGAGATACCAATTCACTTCTATCATCCCCAAGAAAATCCTAGAAGTCAAGCTTTAAATTTAGAACAAAAAATCAGAACTTCTCATCTATCTACAAAAGAAAAAAATGCACTGATGACAGAACTCGAAAAATTAGAAGAAGTATTTCATACACCTGACAATAAATTGTCATGCTCGACGCAAGTCGAATGTGACATCAGAACGGAAGACGATATTCCGGTATACCAAAAATCATACCCATACCCTTTCGCATATAAAGAAGAAGTAGAAAAGCAAATATCAAAATTACTAAATGACGGGATTAGACCATCACGATCACCATGGAACTCCCCAGTCTGGATAGTTCCCAAAAAAATGGACGCATCGGGTGAACAAAAATTCCGCCTCGTTATTGACTTTCGCAAATTAAACCAAAAAACAATTTCGGACAGATACCCAATGCCTAAAATTTCGAATATTCTTGATCAGCTAGGAGGTAACAGTTATTTCACAACTTTAGATTTAGCCTCCGGGTTTCACCAAATTAAAGACAAGACATAGAAAAAACAGCATTTTCAACCAATAACGGCAAATATGAATTTTTACGAATGCCATTTGGGTTGAGAAATGCTCCAGCCATTTTCCAGAGAGCGATGGACGACGTGCTTCGCGACCACATCGGAAAAATTTGTTATGTGTACATGGAACTCTAAACGAACACATGCAAAATTTAAAATTGGTCTTACGAACGCTAAACAAAGCAAATTTAAAAGTACAATTAGACAAATCCGAGTTTCTACGGAAGTCCATCGAACTTCTTGGCTATATCATTGCTGAAGAAGGTATTCAACCCAATCCCAAAAAAATCGAAGTGATTAAAAAATGTCCAGAACCTGAAAATCTCAAACAACTGAGAGGATTTCTTGGTCTCCTTGGTTATTATCAAAGATTTGTAAAAGACTTCGCTTAAATAGCGAAACCTCTTACAAACCTTCTAAGGTGGGAAAGGAACCTAGATTCAAAGAAAAAAATAAAATTTAATGAAAACGAGACAGAATGTTTCCAAAAAATGAAAAAGGTAATTACAGGTAACGATATCCTAATATATCCAGATTTTAAGAAACCCTTTTTGATTACAACCGACGCTTCTAATTACGCCATAGGTGCAGTACTCAGCCAAGGTGAAATTGGAAAAGATAAGCCGATCCATTTCGCTTCCAGAACATTAAATAGAACCAAAGAAAACTTCTCAGCAACAGAGAAGGAAATGCTTGCAATTCATTGGGCATTAAAAGTATTTTGAAATTATATCTACGGTCAAAAATTCAAAATTCTAACAGATCATCAGCCCTTAACTTTCTCATTATCCTCAAAAAATGTAAATGCAAAGCTTAAACGCTGGAAGTCTTACTTAGAAGAACACGATTATGAGATCGTGTACAAACCAGGTAAAGCCAACGTCGTAGTAGATGCGCTGAGCCGAATTCATATACACTCTCTTACTCCAACCCAACATTCTGGCGAAGATGATGACACTAACTACATTATTTCAACCGAAGCCCCATTGAACAAATTATAATCGAACAAACTAGCTTACATGCGGATACAACCACTACTTTTCCATTCCCTGGTTACACAAGAATAACTATTAAACGAACTAGATTCAGCGAAGAAATCCTGACAGCACTAATGAAAGAATTTTTCACCTCAAACAAATTAATTGGATTATATACCTCCGAACCAATTCTTGGTCAAATTCAAGAAGTTTACAAAAAATTCTTCAGTAGATCTGGAATGCTTAAAGTACGGTTTACTCAAAAAATTCTTGAAGATATCACAGACCCGGAAGAACAACAAAAAATCATAGAGGATACTCACGAGAGAGCACATCGCGGAATAGACGAGAATAAACAACAAATTTTAAGAAAATTTTACTTTCCTAAAATAACCGATATAGTACGTCAATTGGTGCGCGTATGGTCGAATGATACCCATAAGGTCACGAAACGTCATTCATACCAGAAAAGCTTTCCATGATACGATAACCTCCAATATAATCCCTTCATCTGTCGTTACAGACAATGAAAAAGCCTTCTTATCCCCTGATATAAGAGAAATGATGCTAGATTTAAATATTAGAGTTTTCACAACACCAAGCAATAAATCCGAAGTTAATGGACCGGTAGAACGATCCCATTCCACAATTACAGAAATGTACCGAATTCAAAAAAATATTTCTCCTGACATGAATTGCAAAACCCTTATGTGTAGAGTAGTAGAAAAATATAATAATACAATACATTCTTCCACTGGCAGAACGCCTAAAGAAATTCTTTTAGGAGTAAATAATAAAGATGTTACACCAGAGGAAATCCAAGCAGTTAGAACAAAGCAGTATGATGACATTTTAGTACATTTAAAAAAACTCAGGCAAAACAATTAAACCAACATAACAAAAAAAGATCAGAGATTCCAGAGCTTAGAACAGGACAACCAGTATTTGCAAAAGACAAAATTTTCAAGGCAAAGCACAAAACCTGTTTTAATCCACCTAGCGGTACAATTGTGCCTTTCTCATTTCTCTAAACTATGGCACGGAGGCTTTTTATGTTCAACATAATTGTGGAAATGTCCATTACATTCTTAGTACACTTTGCACTTATACACAATGGCATGCCAGCCACGAACTTGATGAGCTACGTGTCGACGGTGAAACACTTGAAACAAAAAAATATCATACTCCATTAGCCTAATCATCATTAGATCAATGTTATCTGCTTGCTAACTCATTTTGTCATGCGGGGCTGGGTATGTGAAGAGGGCGAAAGTCCCATGAACGAACGACTCCCCAGCTTAAATTGGTATGCTTTGTGATACAGTGGTAGTTTAAAGATGACGGGGTTGAAAGGGAGGGGTATGAGGGCTGGATGGGGTGGTGGTCTGAGGGGTGATTTAAGGAGATTTTTAAAGGAGGGGCGCGAACAGTAGAGGGGGGGGGGGGGTGTAACCCCTCTCCGTAAACCATCAACTACGCCCCTGTTAAAATCCAGAAACCCTAAACGAGTCGAAAAAAAAACTTGAGACTAAGTTTGGGCAAATCGGCCGGGATTAGGTTGACGTTTTTCAGAGTGATTGCATAACCTTTCTATATGAGAAAGGCAAAAATGTGCCAAAATCCAAAAAAGTGAATCGTAGTCAAATTTTTTTTTCGAGTTTGCATCAAATCTCGACGTTTCATGCACCTTGAACACATTTAGCATCAAAAATAAAAATTCTATTTTTAATTTTTCCTATAGTTTATATGAGAAATTTCTGTGTGGCCGCACTCTGAAACCCGTAATTCCGGAACCAGAATTCCGATCGATCCAAAATTCAATAGCAGCCGATGGGAAGGTTGCACCTTTCATTTGAGACTAAGTTTGGGCAAATCGGTCCAGCCATCTCTGAGAAAAATGAGTGACATTATTTGACACATACGCACATACATACACACACACACACATACACACACATACACACACACATACACACATACACACACACATACATACATACACACACACATACAGACTTTTTCCGATCTCGACGAACTGAGTCGAATGGGATATGACACTCGGCCCTCCGGGCCGGGATTAGGTTGGCGTTTTTCAGAGTGATTGCATAACCTTTCTATATGAGAAAGGCAAAAATGTGCCAAAATCCAAAAAAGTGAATCGTAGTCAAATTTTTTTTTCGAGTTTGCATCAAATCTCGACGTTTCATGCACCTTGAACACATTTAGCATCAAAAATAAAAATTCTATTTTTAATTTTTCCTATAGTTTATATGAGAAATTTCTGTGTGGCCGCACTCTGAAACCCGTAATTCCGGAACCAGAATTCCGATCGATCCAAAATTCAATAGCAGCCGATGGGGAGGTTGCACCTTTCATTTGAGACTAAGTTTGGGCGAATCGGTCCAGCCATCTCTGAGAAAAATGAGTGACATTATTTGACACACACGCACATGCATACACACACACACATACACACACACATACACACACATACACACAGATACATACATACACACACATACAGACTTTTTCCGATCTCGACGAACTGAGTCGAATGGGATATGACACTCGGCCCTCCGGGCCGGGATTAGGTTGACGTTTTTCAGAGTGATTGCATAACCTTTCTATATGAGAAAGGCAAAAATGTGCCAAAATCCAAAAAAGTGAATCGTAGTCAAATTTTTTTTTCGAGTTTGCATCAAATCTCGACGTTTCATGCACCTTGAACACATTTAGCATCAAAAATAAAAATTCTATTTTTAATTTTTCCTATAGTTTATATGAGAAATTTCTGTGTGGCCGCACTCTGAAACCCGTAATTCCGGAACCAGAATTCCGATCGATCCAAAATTCAATAGCAGCCGATGGGAAGGTTGCACCTTTCATTTGAGACTAAGTTTGGGCAAATCGGTCCAGCCATCTCTGAGAAAAATGAGTGACATTATTTGACACATACGCACATACATACACACACACACACATACACACACATACACACACATACACACACATACACACACATACACACACATACACACATATACACACACACACATACAGACTTTTTCCGATCTCGACGAACTGAGTAGAATGGGATATGACACTCGGCCCTCCGGGCCGGGATTAGGTTGACGTTTTTCAGAGTGATTGCATAACCTTTCTATATGAGAAAGGCAAAAACATATTTAAAAAGCAAAATGTACAGGAGAATCGTAATACAACCTTCACAAATGAGCGAAATGCAAAAATTCACAAATCAAACATAAAAAACAACATTCGTAGGCAATAATGTACAAGCATCATATATCCTGATGATTAATCCAACTAATACATTGCTTCCTAATCTACTTCCAGCCTTTTTTCCTTCACCCCAATCCTTGCTTCCCTGGAAATCAAAAGCCTGGACAAACACCCCATTGCCATAGTTCACAACGGAGCTGCAAAAATATTGACAGGGCATAACAAGATAGTACACAAAATAAATATAACTGCCCTTGAAGAAACGGTTCTTAGAATAGAAAAAATTATCCAGCATCTAAATAATTCAAATTCTACACCTCTCATAAATCAAAAAAATTCTACAGATACATTCAAATTTACATCAAATTACAAACAAGAATAGAAAGCGAATTAAACGATGGGACGCTTTAAGCAGAGCTTGGAAATGGATATCTGGTTCCCCAGATGCAGACGATTTGAGAGCAATAGACAAATCGATTAATGAGCTAGTAGATAACAATAATGAATAGGCAACAATTAATGACAAAATTCAAAAACCTGTTTTAATCCACCTAGAGGTGCAATTGTGCCTTTCTCATTTCTCCAAACTATGATTTAATAGCTGGTTCGTACAATATAACATTATGGAAATGTCTTTCATTCTTATTACACTTGGTAAGTATATATAAGAGCACCTTTTTGCATTCATCGCGGTATCGGTTTGAATCGGAGTTTTCTATGTGATCGCACTCCACAACCCGTAACTCCGGAGCCGGAAGTCGGATGAAGATGGAATTTAATATCAGTTTCCGGGGACGCAACACCTTTCATTTGAGACTAAGTTGATCAAATCGGTCTATCCATTTTCGAGAAACCAATATAACCGTTATTCTGAATTTGGATGCTTCCGGATCCGTCAATGGTGGCCAGTGTGGCCAAAGAGAATTTGAATGACTGTTGGTGACCTAGATCTACAAATTCAACAGTTGTGTTTACATTTTGGAAAAAAATTCACCTTTTTACATTCATCGCAGAATTCGTTAGAATCGGGATTTGCTGCGTGATCGTACGTATCACCCTGTAATTCAGGAACCAGAACTCGGATCCACACAAAATTCAACAGCAACTGATGGACCTTTCATTTAAAATTAAGTTTGTCAAAATCGGTTCAGAAAATTCCGAGAAACCGATGTGGACAAATCAACAAATTTTGTTTTGTAACCATACTCTTCAACTCGTAATCCGCAACAAGATGTCGGTTGAAAATGAAATTCAATAGCAACCTATGGGAATATTATACCTTTCATCTGAATCTTAGTTTGTAAAAATCCGTTCAGCCATTTCCGAGAAACCGATGTGGACATTTTGTTAACAAATCTGCACATACACACATACATGCATACATACATACACACATACATACATACATACATACACACAGATATTTTGCGATCTCGGCGAACTGAGTCGAATGTTATATGAGACTCGGCCCACCGGGCCTCGGTTAGAAAGTCGGTTTTTGGAGCAATTGCATAAACTTTCTATATGAGAAAGGCAAAAGAATAATATTTAATTAGCTTAATCAGCATAATCTCAATGTTATCTTCATGTGATTATATTTTGAAATGTTGGTGGAATGGGTTTGAAAGTGAAGGGAATGGGTAGAGTGGGAGTGGAGGATGCGTCAGAAATCCTTCATCTTATTTCGGTATACAGGGTGGATGAAGGAAATGCTGGCGTGAGGGTGGTCCAAGGGGAGGGGAGTGATGAAGGAGGGAGGTGCCCGGGCAAGGCGGGGGGGGGGGGGGGGGAGGGGCGGCGACGCAATACTCAACTGCATATTTTGCCTTCCATTTGAGACGTGGTTTGAGAAAATCGGTTCAGTCATCACCGAAGAACCGATGTGACTATAATTGTAGAATATGTCCGGAATTCCGGACTTCCGGAATCGTCGATAGTGGACAATATAGTCAAAGAATGTTTGATTGGCAATCAGTGATCTAGATCTGCGATTAGAAGTAATTTGGAGACCATTTTACTAGTTTTTAGCCTCTGAGGTATTACGATTGTACCGATTTATATGGGAAATTCCAGTGTATCCTTACTAATACCCCTGTAACTCCGGAAGCAAGAGTCAGAACCGAATGAAATTCAGCAGCAGTCAATGGTATTACTGTATCTTTCATTTGGAATCAAGTTTGTAAAAATCGGTAGAGAATTCGTTGGGGAATGGGTGTGACATTAGCTTAGGAACTTGGCGGGTTCTCCGGGGGCGTCATGAACCGTCATAGGTGGCCAATGTGGTCAAAGCTGGTTTGATTGATCATTAGTGATCCAGACCCGCAAACTAGAGTAATGTTACAACAATTTTAATATGTTTTACATCATTTGAACATCATAGTGGTACCAGTTTATATGGGAATTTGCTGTGTGATCGCACTCTTCAACCCGTAACTCCGGAACCGGAAGTTGAATCAACTAAAAATTCAATATGCAGCTTATGGGAGCGTTATACCTTTCAGATGAAACTAAGTTTGCGAAAATCGGTTCAGCCATCTTTGAGAAAATTGTGTGAGTTTAAATGACACACACACATATACACACACACATACACACACACAGACATTTGCCGATCTCGACGAACTGAATCGAATGGTGTATGACACTCGGCCCTCCGGGCCTCGGTTGAAAAGTCGATTTTTACAGTGATTGCATAGCCTTTCTTTATATGAGAAAGGCAAAAAGAATCAGCAATATTACAGATTGTTTACAAGATTCGCTTTCAGAAGATTTAAATCTTTTTACAAACATATCAATAGAACTAAATTCAATCCAAATTCTATTTCACCTAGACTTAATAAATAACGAAATCGAAGCCATACAAACATCTATTATCCTTTCAAAAATGAATATAGTTAATACAGACCTATTAGAAGTATCAGAGGTAGAATATATTTACAAATGCTTAGAAGAACAGGGAATTAAGAACCATCTCGTCGAGGAAGCCCTAGAATTCGCATCCACCTCAATAGTCACCAATGGAACGTTCATCTTTTACATCATCGGCATCCCCAAATTCAGCGAAGCCAGCTTCGAATATCTTCACGTTGAACCAATAGTTAAATCCCACGAGAGAATTATACTACAGGGTTCACATTATCTTAAACACCAAACCAAACTATATCTCCAAACCGCCAAATGCCAAAAGTTAAACGATTGGACAATCTGCAAATCTTCAGCCATCAAAGATGTCTCAGAAGATCAATGCATAGCAAATCTGATAAACAGTCAGCCTAGCCAATGCTTATTTGAGCATTCCCTGCAACATGTACCAGTAATAGAAATGGGACCAACCACTCTGTTGTTTAACGATGTAAACAATACTCTCCAGAATACCTGTGGAGCCGCTAGTAAAAAGCTAGAAGGGTCATACATGGTAATTTATAAAAATTGCACAATTACATTCCAAAACTTCACGTTTACCAACATGGAAGTGAAAAAAGTCGAACAACCGTTATTTGCATCTGCGATCAACGTAGACGTCACTAAAAGTCAATTAATAAAATCAATAAACCCAGAGATGCTAGAGGAAAATTGGATCATCTTCAAACAAAGTTCTATCATACGTCATGGACACTTTGGGGAGGACTATCCCTGACATCTTCAGCAATCATATTATTGAGTGTTTACATTCTCATCAAATCCAGACAGAAAGCAACTTCAATTAACATTACAACGGAGAATCCAAGGAAACAATCAGATAAACCAGACCCAGTAGTATTCTTCTACAAACCGCCAACAATCGAAGATATTTGGAGAAATTGATATATTATTGAACCAGGAGGTTCAATACCCCAGGAAGGAGCAGTTACCACCGAACCCATGCCCAGACGCAAAAAATTATATTGCACGCGCAAACGGATGCGCGTGTTACCAGCCGAAGTCCTAAACAGGCGACACACAAAGTACTGACGCAGCAGACCCGTGGCAGCGATACGTAGGAGCAGCGTCAGCGTTTATATGTTTGACCAGCTTAGCAGTGAGGCCTCTGTAAAACAAATTAATCGAAATAAAATCACTTTTAATTAGTCCGTGGACAGAGACGGTTGTCTTTTTTTAAAAAGAACCTCGTACACGTTAACCTGTAACTTCCATGAAGGAAGAGATTCGTGGAATCCCGGACCATATACGCCCGCAAGTGATTCCCAATATATTTTATAATTAATTCCGAGAAGTCGACTGTGACAAAATGTTCTACACTGACGGATCAAATCTCGATGGATCCACTGGCTTCGGTATCTTCAACAATACCATCACCGCTTCATTCAAGCTCAATGATCCCGCTTCAGTTTACGTCGCAGAGTTAGCTGCAATTCAGTACACCCTTGAGATCATTGACACTCTGCCCACAGATCACTACTTCATCATTTCGGACAGCCTCAGCTCCATCGAGGCTCTTCGTGCGATGAAGCCCAAAAAGCAATTCCCATATTTTCTGGGAAAGATACGGGAGTCCTTGTGTACGTTATCTGAAAAATCTTATCAGATTACCTTTGTTTGGGTCCCCTCTCATTGCTCTATCCCGGGCAATGAAAAGGCCGACTCATTAGTAAAGGTGGGCGCATTAAATGGTGACATACACGAAAGACCAATCTGCTTCAACGATTTTTTTAGTATTTGTCGTCAGAGGACACTCAACAGTTGGCAAACCTCGTGGAGCAATGGTGAACTTGGACGATGGCTACATTCCATTATCCCAAGGGTATCAACGAAGCCTTGGTTCAGGGGGATGGATGTGGGTCGGGATTTTATTCGTGTAATGTCCCGGCTTATGTCCAACCACTACACCTTGGATGCGCATTTGCGGCGTATTGGGCTTGCGGAGAGTAGTCTGTGCGCTTGTGACGAGGGCTATCACGACATCGAGCACGTTGTCTGGGTATGCGCCGGGTACTTGGACGCCGGATCTCAGTTAAAGGATTCCCTTCGGGTCCGAGGTAGACCACCCAATGTCCCAGTCCGAGATATGCTAGCAAATCGTGATTTCCCCTATATGTCCCTTATTTATACTTTCATAAAAACGATAAATATCCCAATTTAGCTCCTCTCTTTTTATTTCTCGTTTTAGAAGTTTTCACCTGCTTTGTGGGACCGATCAGCTCCAGACTGCCACTATGCAACCGCCGTCGCCCTTACCACTACGGAAACTGAAGCGAGAGCGACTCGAGGTCCGACGACTTTTGAAGGATTCCCCGCAGGTCCGAAGAATACCATTCGCCAATCTGACCTACTAGATTGAGGCGCTAATTTGTTTCGCTGATCTCCCGTTTGCTCGAAAGTTGCAAGTTTTGCTCTTCTCTCCCGGTCACCATCTACGCTTTCTCTCCCCTGTCCTTGATACAACTGCTTCTACAGCCCCCTCTGAATATCTTGACCAAGCATAAGTCTCTGCTAAAAAAAATTTAAATTTGTATTCCGTATTCCTAATTTTAAGATAGTTGTAATTTTACCTCTTTGTTAAAACTATTGTCCCCCATCTTGTAAATAGAATTGTATCCCTAGTTTTAAAACATCTGTAAAATTTCTCATAAATATTTGTTCCCCCTTTTGTATACCAAACTATATTGTTAGTTTTAAGATAGCTGTAAATATTTCCTAAAAAACTATTACTATTGAATTCCTTGTTTTAAAATGTTTCATTAAAAAAATCTTTTGCCCCCTCTCTTGTATATAGAATCTTATTTCTAGTCTTAAGATAGCTGTAAATTTTTTCTCTTTCATAAAAAAAAAATTTCAACATTGTAACCTCCTAGTTTTAAAATATCCAAAATGTAAAAACAAAAGAATTTGGCACCGCCAAGCTAACGCATTTGTGCCTATCAAATAAACGAAATGAATAAAAAAAAGCCTAAAAGGATAGAAAAAGAACGAAATACACAATCACCGCCGCCAAAAAAAACACTGACGCTATCGTCACAAAATGGTGATTAAAATCACACAAAAAATTTTTCGAAAGAACGTTTTATTGGCGCAACAACAGTCAATAGCCGTATACGCTGACCCAGATTTCGATTTACCTTGCCGCTGCCGTGTGCCACCTATTTTCACCGGCACTTATTCCAAAGCAAATCACTTGCTCTCCCTTTAACTTGCTGTTCACTCCTTTCAGCCGCCCGCTATCAGCAGCGAAAAACACTTTAATATTTTTTTTTGCAATCGCTTTCACTTAAATTTTTTCTAAAATATTTTCACCTCGTCGCCACTGTAAACTACGTAAACTGAGGGACAGTTCTCTTTAATTGATAACATGCGTATGTTTTGATGGTGTACACTAAACTGAGAACGATCGCCCAGCAACCGTCTGTAATATATTTATCTACTTCATCGTATCCTCACGCATACTTGCGTATACTGTGGTACTCGCTTATTACTGGGTCATTCGACAATACATAACATGTTCCATGGACACTTCTGTTAGAAAGTGCAAAACCAGTGCAATCCACTACACCGGTGTCAATCAATCGAAAATCCCATTAATAACGCACTTCTTTGAAAACACGTTAGGTCCAATAAACGGCACACTTGCGTTTAAAATGCATGACGTATTCAAATTAAGTGTGCGACAAATAAATATTGCATGAAATTTATATCGAATGTAAGTTTGCTTCACTTGAATATTATATCATTTCCTATAAAAGCCATGTTCAAAAATATTAATTTTTAAATGGAAGAACATTTGTATATCAATGACAGTAAAGATTGTTTGGTTTGATTAAGTATTTTTTTATTTGAATATAAAAATCTATATATATATATATAAAAGTCAAAGTTTGTATGTATTTGATTTATAGACTCCCAAACGGCTTAACCGATTTCCGTAAAAATTTGCACACAGTAGGTATTTGGCATGGGGCGTGTTTGTGCGCTATTAGTTGGAGATTATCTGCCCGCCAGATGGCGCTTTGGAACAAATTGTGTTTTCCTCCTATTTCGCAGAGTGTCGCAGCAACGCGCGATGGGTATTAGCTAGTATATTATAATGATATACATTCTGTAAAATAAAATAATAAAATATTATTCTTACATATACGAATTAAAAGAATCATCACTACCCGGATAGAATTTTACAATAGCATTTACCCTACAAACAATCATAAAACAATAAATATTATAGTTATTACTGTTTCAACATTGTTCGATGCCAAGTTCTCACAGTACATTTACAATAAAATTTCATGTAACAATAGATTTCACTGTTCAGCGTAAAACTGATACAGTGCATCCACATTAAATTTTACTGTTTTTTAGAAGTAAATGCATGGAGAAAAATTGATTTTTTTTAATGTTAAGATACATAACCACCCCCCTTTTTCACTGTTAAAGTCTATTTTACATTGAAATTTACTGTAAAAAACCTGTTTTAATCCACCTAGAGGTGCAATTGTGCCTTTCTCATTTCTCCAAACTATGATTTAATAGCTGGTTCGTACAATATAACATTATGGAAATGTCTTTCATTCTTATTACACTTGGTAAGTATATATAAGAGCATCTTTTTGCATTCATCGCGGTATCAGTTTGAATCGGAGTTTTCTATGTGATCACACTCCACAACCCATAACTCCGGAGCCGGAAGTCGGATGGAGATGGAATTTAATATCAGTTTCCGGGGACGCAACACCTTTCATTTGAGACTAAGTTGATCAAATCGGTCTAGCCATTTTCGAGAAACCAATATAACCATTATTCTGAATTTGGATGCTTCCAGATCTGTCGATGGTGGCCAGTGTGGCCAAAGAGACTTTGAATGACTGTTGGTGACCTAGATCTACAAATTCAACAGTTGTGTTTACATTTTGGAAAAAAATTCACCTTTTTACATTCATCGCAGAATTCGTTAGAATCGGGATTTGCTGCGTGATCGTACGTATCACCCTGTAATTCAGGAACCAGAACTCGGATCCACACAAAATTCAACAGCAGCTGATGGACCTTTCATTTAAAATTAAGTTTGTCAAAATCGGTTCAGAAAATTCCGAGAAACCGATGTGGACAAATCAACAAATTTTGTTTTGTAACCATACATTTCAACTCGTAATGCGGAACAAGATGTCGGTTGAAAATGAAATTCAATAGAAACCTATGGGAATATTATACCTTTCATTTGAATCTTAGTTTGTAAAAATCAGTTCAGCCATCTCCGAGAAACCGATGTGGACATTTTGTTAACAAATCCGCACACACACTTACATACATACATACACGCATACATACATACACATATACATACACGCAGATATTTTGCGATCTCGGCGAAGTGAGTCGAATGTTATATGAGACTTGGCCCTCCGGGCCTCGGATAAAAAATCGGTTTTTGGAGCAATTGCATAACCTTTCTATATGAGAAAGGCAAAAGAATAATATTAAATTAGCTTCAGCATGAGTTAAATGTTATTTTCATGTGATTATATTTTGAAATGTTGGTGGAATGGGTTTGAAAGTGGAGGGAATGGGGGGTTAGTAGAGTGGGAATGGAGGATGCGTCAGAAATCCTTCATCTTATTTCGGTATACGGGTTGGATGAAGGAAATGCGGGTGTGAGGGTGGTCCAAGGGGAGGGGAGTGATGAAGGAGGGAGGTGTAAGGACAAGGCGGGGGGGGGGGGGGAGAGGGGCGGCGACGCAATACTCAACTGCATATTTTGCCTTCCATTTGAGACTTGGTTTAAGAAAATCGGTTCAGTCATCACCGAACAACCGATGTGACTTTAATTGTGGAATATGCTCGGAATTCCGGACTTCCGGAATCGTCGATAGTGGACAATATATTCAAAGAATGTTTGATTGGCAATCAGTGATCTAGATCTGCGATTAGAAGTAATTTGGTGACCATTTCAATAGTTTTTAGCCTCTGAGGTATTACGATTGTACCGATTTATATGGGAAATTCCAGTGTATCCTTACTAATACCCCTGTAACTCCGGAAGCAAGAGTCAGAACCGAATGAAATTCAGCAGCAGTCAATGGTATTACTGTATCTTTCATTTGAAATCAAGTTTGTAAAAATCGGTAGAGAATTCGTTGGGGAATGGGTGTGATATTAGTTTAGGAACTTGGCGGGTTCCCCGGGGGCGTCATGAACTGTCATAGGTGGCCAATGTGGTCAAAGCTGCTTTAATTGATCATTAGTGATCCAGACCCGCAAACTAGAGTAATGTTACATCAATTTTAATATGTTTTACATCATTTGAACATCATAGTGGTACCAGTTTATATGGGAATTTGCTGTGTGACCGCACTCTTCAACCCGTAACTCCGGAACCGGAAGTCAGATCACCTAAAAATTTAATAGCAGGTTATGGGAGCGTTATACCTTTCAGATGAAACTAAGTTTGCGAAAATCGGTTTAGCCATCTCTGAGAAAATTGTGTGAGTTTACATGACACACACATACACACACATACACACACACATACACACACATACATACACACACACACAGACATTTGCCGATCTCGACGAACTGAATCGAATGGTGTATGACACTCGGCCCTCCGGGCCTCGGTTAGAAAGTCGATTTTTACAGTGATTGCATAGCCTTTCTTTATATGAGAAAGGCAAAACGTTAAAGTTTATTGTTTTTGTATTGTAGCATAACACTAAAACTTACTGTAAATTATTGTAAAATTACTGTACTGTCACAGTGAAAATCATGGTTTTGTTACTGTACATTTCGGGTACCACGTCTCTTCTTGCATCCGATATAAATCATATAGCTGCAAAAAACAAGGAACATTGATTACATTATCTGCACACACATGCTAATTTATCAATTATGCAAATAAATATTTTCAAGCATTAGCTTACTATCCAAAACCTTCCAAATTTACCATGCCTTGAATTAGATATTTCTGCATGTTTTTACACTTAATGTCACCGAAATTGTCAAAAACATGCATGGAACAAATGTCTAAGAAATTGCAGGTGGATACTATTTACACTGATCTAAAGACAGCTTTTGATAGAGTTAATCACGAGATACTGATAACAAAGCTTGATAAGCTAGGGTGTTCTACTAGATTCTGCCATTGGCTTCGATCCTACCTTGTGCACCGTGAAATCGTTGTTCAAATTGGCGATATTGTTTCAGAATTCTTTTTCAACACTTCCGGAGTTCCTCAAGGTAGTACGCTAAGTCCACTACTTTTTTCGCTGTTCGTGAACGATGCGGTTTTCGTTCTAAGCCGTGGAGGAAAGCTGTTTTTGCCGACGACTTAAAATTTTTTCTTGTTATACGGAATGAAGCCGATTGCCGTGAGCTACAGCATCTTATTGACACCTTTTATAGCTGGTGTGTAAGAAACATGATGGTCCTTAGCGTTGCAAAATGTTTTGTCATCAGCTATTATCGAACGAGAAATATGGATACCTTCAACTATAACATCGCAGGAACTCTAATACAACGCGTTGACCACGTGAAGGATCTAGGAGTCATTCTTGATGATAACCTAACGTATACTCATCACGTCTCAGCGACCATCGACAGAGCCAATCGTTTGCTGGGATTTATTTTCAAAATATCCAACGAATTTCGGGATCCTCTATGCTTCAAGGCTCTTTATTGCTCATTGGTGCGCCCGCAGTTGGAATTTGCAAACGTCGTTTGGTGCCCGTATCAAGCTACGTGGAGCCTTAGGATCGAAGCAGTCCAGCGTAAATTCATACGATATGCGTTACGTGAATTGCCGTGGAACGATCCATTAAACCTGCCACCATGCGAGGACCGTTGTCGTCTTTGAGGACTTAATACTTTAACACGCCGGAGACATGCAGCGCAAGCTACCTTCGTGTCAAAGATTCTGCTGGCTGAATATGATGATCCGGAGCTACTAGCGCAAATCAACCTCTACGCGCCTACCCGTTCTCTTCGCCCTCGAGCCCTGCTGCATTCTGAAATGCGCAGCACTAACTACGCTGCCAATAGTCCAATTTTAGCAATGAGTCGTCGCTTCAACGAGTTTGCTGAAATTTTTGACTTCGTCATGAACTCTTCGCAGTTTCGTCGCCGAGTATTGTCACTATTTTAATTATGTTTAGTTTACCTTAGTTTAGTATTGTTCATTAAGACAAATTGTCAGTTGGCCTTTTTTTTATACAAATACAAATACATGGGCAAAACATTTACTATTTAATAAGCTTACACTTACAATTTAAATGCGATAATATTCGCCCTTGCCATCGGGTGACACACTTATATTTTAAGTATTATTTTATTGAAGAGCAAAAGGAGACTACTTGAGTTTTCAGTGTGGTTTGAAAATCAAATCTTATGTTTCGAATCTATTCGAAAAAAAGCGTGCATTACTCACTGTTATGGGCAAAACATTTATGATCTAGTACGCTGACTTTTAAATTTTAATTGCGATGACACTTAATGTTGCCGCAATTGTCAAAAACTTGGATGTCGTGGTCAAAACATTTATGGTTTTATACGTTGACACTTAAAATTTAAGAGTGATTACAGTCGATCGTGTCATCGGGTGGCACACTTAAGTTTTAAGTGTAATTTTCTTTAAGGGCAAGTGGAAAGTTCTTGGATTCTCAGTGTGTCTCAAAACTTAAAACTTAAGCTACCAGTACACTGTTTGTCATAACGTCAAATATTTGACTTCTTTCGTGAAATAAATTTGAACTGCTATGTGCTTGCCTTTCAAATATGTGATCAAACGCAGTTTGCCAAACTTTTTATTCGTGTTTGTCAAAGCAATTATTTGTCGATTTGTCAAACAGTGTACTGACCAGTTTGTCAAAACTTCTAACAGCGTAACGCTGCAGTTTGTCAAACTTGTCGATGGAGGAGTTTGTCAAACTTGTTGATAGAGGAGTTTGTCAGATTTAGATGGTATCCCTAGATTCGAGTGTGTATCTTCGTCGCGAGCGGTTGACTCTCGTAGCGCTCCCTTCGCGTCGGTTAATTTTAATCATTTACGGCACAGTTTACTGCCTTTTGGTTATCGAAAGTGTGAATAACGGTGCAATTTAACGATAATACAAAGTGAAGTTGCTTATAAAAGCATTTTTCGACTGACGCGAGGTGTGACAGCTTGTGAAAATCTAATTTCGGCAAATGAAAAAAATCTTTTCCTTGCATTACCGGCCGTCGATTTCCGATGCAAGGACAGTAAAAGTGCACAGAAAACATCTAGAAACACAGTGTGCTTTCTAAAAATAGTGAAAAATGGTTTTTCAGAAAATAAAATTCGATCCGAAAAGTGAAAAAATACGGCGATAAGAAAATTTGACATATTCAAATAATTGGTGTTTCATCAGCGACTAGCGACTACCAGGTGTCGCCCCAAAATTCTTCACCTGAAAAATAGGTGGCAAACCAGCCGATCGGTGCTCAGTTAATTTCGTTCGCGTCCCTTGTCACCTATTTTTATTGGGTGTTTCATCGGCGGTGCTATCTTTGAATATGAGCCGCCTTGGATATTCAACTGTTTTATTGCTTTCTTATTTTATTGCAAATGAGTAGAGGTTTTGATTCTTTTATATTCGGGATTGCAGATATTTTGTCGCATGTAAATTTTGGGCGTTCGTTGATGTGATGGCACTGAAAAAAAAACACGTATCCGCCGGTCGGCTAACTTTTCTTTGGACTGAGCAAACTAATTTCTATGTTTGTTTGGGGTTTGTTTTACCAACGGGGGAACTGATCCACAGAACATTCAATGTGCTTAGGGAAAACACATGGCCTTATTTGAGTGGAATGATGACTTCAATCATGTATAATGTTTGAGAATTGACAATTCGCGAGAGGGATCGGGGACCGGTTGGCAATTACCTTCAGTTATGTCCGCACGAAGAATAAGTGTTTTTCTGTCATGTTCATTGGTTAGCGTTGGCCTTCTGCCGGTGGCAGAGTGAGGGGGTGCGAGCGGATCTGGCCGGAAAGACAATACCGTAAAGACGAATTGTTGTTCGGGGGTTGGCTCCAATGGGACTTTGATTTGACTGGTGTCGATGATCGCGGGTCGATGCGTACTGAAGGTTCGCTGCATCTGTTTTGGTGATCTTGCAAGTCTAATTTCAAGTTCCGTTATTGGTAACAGGCCCGTGCATCTAGTTAACGATTTCCCTTCAATGTTCGATATAATCGTTCGTATACGTGTTCACAAACAATCCAATAAGGAAAATAGGAAATACTTTCGTTGATTTATATCATCTCGAACTATCATAACTCTTTGTCTGTATAACGTGTTATCACTCGGTAGTTTGCAACCCAAAAATATATCATAGAGACGGAATAGCAAAATTAGTCCAAATAATGTCGCAATATATAGTGATCCGGCCCATTACGCAGATAAGATTAGCTTTTCTAGGCAATACTCCCACGGTCGGCTGTGTGGGATTGGAAGCGAATCCTAAACCCTATTCCCTTCCAAACCACTAACTCCGCGACACCTATGGAAGAGAACCTTCTGTATAAGATTCCGCATTTTATTCAAACGATCGCCGGGTGAAATCAGCACCGACACGATAGAAACCACGAACAAATTCGTCGCGTGATTGAATATTATTAAAAAATATAAGCAGTGCTCCTTAAAGACGGCTATCCGGAGTTCAAGGTGCTCATTTTGCTAATCGTATTAATACAACAAATGATAAATTTCCCAAATTCTCGGCAGCCGGCTGCCCAGAGCAATTATTACATGATAACGCTACTGACACATGTACTATCAACTCTACCCTTCCCGTGATACATGTGGAGATGCAGAGGATTCCTCGGTCTCTAGTAGCAACATGTATCGGACTAACATTCCTTCCTTTCCCAGAAGATCTGCATTCGGACGTAGCCGGCATCGGTATTGATCAGCATGCAGGGATCAGAATAGATTGTACAATGTGGCTCATCATGTTATTCCCAAGCATGTTGTTCCAATGAACATTTTGCAACCTAATTTGGTTCTGGTCAATAACGGAGTAGCAACTACGGGCGATCTCTTATGCTTATGCTGCATAAGCTTAATGGCTGAACCTTATTCAAACCAATTTCAAATGAAAGGCCTAACACTCAAACAGAACGCTATTAATTTGGTTCTGATGTTTTGTTTCCAAGTTATGGATGTTTGTATGTGTGAAAATGTGTTTCTGCAGTTTTTTCATTTCTTACACGAGAAATATATAGGATTCGCCCGGAGGGCAGAGCATCATATACCAATCGACTCAGCTCGACAAATTAAGGTAATGTTTGTATGTGTGTGTGTGTGTGTTTTTAATCGATTTTAAGGAGGCGCTTCGTCGCCGTCACATACGACTTGACACAATTCGATACCTAGTCGTTTTTTTCGTAAAAAATTCCTACAAATTCTCAATTTTTCGAAATGTAAGCCACATTTGCAAGAAAAGCGAAACATACGATTGTAGTAAAACTTTTTCTGTATCCATAACGGGAAAATATTGGTTGAGAATCATTTCTTTCGCGAGATTTCGTGCGAGTTTTACCGAAAATCCCATTTTGCTTTTTTGACATTAAAAATGTCTAACTCCACTATCTGGGGCTGGGTGTCATTCTAAAATATAAACTAACTCCCATGTAACGAAACTATGTAAGGTTTGCACGCTTATAACTCCGATATTACTAGATGGATTTTAATCATTCATAGACCAACCGATTCAGAAAAACCTAACTTAAATATTGGTAATAATTTAATATCTCCCCAATAAAAGTAGACTTTTGGAAATTGGTAAAAATAAAAAGTTCACGAAAAACGGAAAAATTACCATTCGTGAGGCAGATTTCTCAGATACAGCCGTCATTAGAAGGCACCTTAGTGGCTCAATCAAACACGAAAAGTCATAAATAGAAGCGACGCATGTCCGTTTAAATCAGTTGTTGCTAATATCCCATACGAGCAACATCGTCTCCGGGCGATGCAATAAGCGCTATCGATTTTCGGCAACGTTGGTATTTGCACACACTCGCACCTAAGTGACTAAACCATATACGGTTAGTTTATAAATAGAGGTGACGCGTACACCTTTGAATCAGTTTTTGTTCTTATGTCGAATGGGTAAGATTAAGGCTGCAGCGTCTGGACGCTACACTAAGCGGTAGACGCTATGCATTTTCGGCAGCGGTGGCCGTGTGCGGATTTTTCGGGTACCAGCACGGTGTCACAGAATGACTGGGCAGTGCGTAAGCCTCTTGTACCTGAAGGCATAAAATAGACCCCACTTGCGGTCCTTAGCTTCCTGCCCAGTAACTCCTAGCCCTGGCCTCCTCGTGGCGTCGACTGGGATACGAGTAACCTTAGTGAAGATCGGGTAACCAACCCCGATGGGAACTTTGGTCGTATGCTGACAGGGAAGGGGGGTTACCCTTCTTCGGAAGGTGTAAACCTGTCCTGGTGTCCAGGTGGGACCTTAAGCAGTCCTGGCACGACGGCCCACCGGCAAGACAGGTGGTTGGCGTAGGCCCTATAAGCCGCCCCTTAAAAAACCCACATAACGCACAATACAGAAGAGAATACGACCCAGAATAATTGGCAACGACCCAGGCGACGAATAAAGGATCACGATTGGAAACTCGGAACATGGAACTGCAGATCGCTCAGCTTCGCAGGATGTGACAGGATAATCTACGACGAGCTACAACCCCGCAACTTCGATATCGTGGCGCTGCAGGAACTTTGCTGGACGGGACAGAAGGTGTGGAAAAGCGGGCATCGAGCGGCTACCTTCTACCAGAGCTGTGGTACAACCAACGAGCTGGGAACCGGCTTCATAGTGCTGGGCAAGATGCGCCAACGTGTGATCGGGTGGCAGCCGATCAACGCAAGGATGTGCAAGTTGAGGATCAAACGCCGTTTCTTCAACTATAGCATCATCAGCGTGCACTGCCCACACGAAGGGAGACCCGACGACGAGAAAGAAGCGTTCTACATGCAGCTGGAGCAGACATACGACGGTTGCCCTCTGCGAGACGTGAAAATTGTCATCGGCGACATGAACGCACAGGTAGGAAGGGAGGCAATGTACAGACCGGTGATCGGACCTAACAGCCTGCATTCCGTATCAAATGACAATGGCCAACGATGTGTGAACTTCGCAGCCTCCCGTGGAATGGTAGTCCGAAGCACCTTCTTCCCTCGCAAAGATATCCACAAAGTCACCTGGAGATCACCGGACCAAGTAACAAAAAATCAAATCGACCACGTTCTAATCGACGGTAGATTCTTTTCGGACATCACAAACGTCACTACCAACGGAAGAGCAGCTAGGCGCAGTTGCCCTTGAAGATGGCTGGAGAGATATCCGATCCGCCATAGGTAGCATCGCAGCCACTGCACTAGGTACGGTGGGCCCGGACCGAAGAAGCGACTGGTACGACGGCGAATGCGAGCAGTTAGTCGAAGAGAAGAATGCAGCATGGGCGAGAATTCTGCAACACCGCACGAGGGCGAACGAGGCGCGATATAAACAGGCACGGAACAGGCAGAACTCGGTTTTCCGGACCAAAAAGCGCCAGCAGGAAGACCGAGATCGCGAAGCGATGGAGCAGCTGTACCGCGCTAAAGACACATGGAAATTCTACGAGAAGTTGAACCGCTCGCGCAGGGGCCACGTACCACAGGCCGACATGTGCAGAGATACAAACGGGAATCTTCTCACGGACCAGTGTGAGGTGATTCAGAGGTGGCGGCAGCACTACGAAGAACACCTGAACGGCGATGCAGCAGACGACGAGGATGGCACGGTAACGCACCTGGGAGCACGCGCGGAAGACATTACACTACCGGCTCCGGATCTCCAATAAATCCAGGAGGAGATCAGCCGGCTCAAAAATAATAAAGCCGCTGAGGTTGACCAAATACCAAGCGAGCTACTAAAACACGGTGGCGAGCCACTGGCTAAAGCGCTGCACTGGGTGATTACCAAGATTTGGGAGGAGGAGATTTTACCGGAGGAGTGGATGGAAGGTGTCGTGTGTCCTATCTACAAAAAGGGCGACAAGCTGGATTACTGTAATTACCGAGCTATCACCCTGCTGAACGCCGCCTACAAGGTACTCTCCCAAATACTATGCCGTCGACTATCACCAATTGCAAGAGAGTTCGTGGGGCAGTACCAGGCGGGTTTCATGAGCGAACGATCTACCACGGACCAGGTGTTCGCTCTTCGTCAAGTACTGCAGAAATGCCGCGAGTACAATGTGCCCACACATCATTTGTTCATCGACTTCAAAGCCGCATACGATACTATCGATCGAGATCAGCTATGGCAGATTATGCACGAGTACGGATTCCCGGACAAACTGACGCGATTAGTAAAGGCGACGATGGATCGGGTGATGTGCGTAGTACGTGTCTCAGGGACGCTCTCGAGTCCCTTCGAATCACGCAAAGGGTTACGGCAAGGTGATGGTCTCTCGTGTCTGTTATTCAACATCGCGCTGGAAGGTGTAATAAGAAGAGCAGGGATCGACACGAGTGGTACGATTTTCACAAAGTCCGTTCAGCTACTTGGCTTCGCCGATGACGTTGATATTATTGCACGAAACTTTGAGAAGATGGAGGAAGCCTACATCAGACTGAAAAGAGAAGCCAAGCGCGTCGGACTTGCCATCAACACGTCGAAGACAAAGTACATGATAGGAAGAGGTTCACGAGAAGAAAATGAGAACCGCCCGCTTCGAGTTTGCATCGGTGGCGACGAAATCGAGGTGGTTGAAGAGTTCGTGTACTTGGGCTCACTGGTGACCGCCGACAATGATACCAGCAGAGAGATTCGTAGACGCATCGTGGCAGGAAATCGTGCTTACTTTGGCCTCCGCAAGACACTTCGGTCGTACAGAGTTCGTCGTCGTACGAAGTTGATCATCTACAAGACGCTGATTAGACCGGTAGTTCTCTACGGGCACGAGACCTGGACCATGCTCGTGGAGGACCAACGCGCACTTGGTGTCTTCGTACGGAAAGTGCTGCGTACCATCTACGGTGGAGTGCAGATGGAAGACGGCACATGGAGACGGCGAATGAACCATGAGTTGCATCAGCTGTTGGGGGAGCCGCCCATCTGTCATACCGCGAAAATCGGACGACTACGGTGGGCCGGGCACGTAGCCAGAATGTCGGACAATAGCCCGGTGAAAACGGTTCTCAATTGCAATCCGACCGGTACAAGAAGACGTGGCGCGCAGCGAGCACGATGGATCGACCAGGTGGAAGACGATTTGCGGACCCTTCGCAGACTGCGTGGCTGGCGACGCGCGGCCATGGACCGAGTGGAATGGAGGAATCTTTTGTATACGGCACAGGCCACTTCGGCCTTAATCTGTTAATAAATAAAAACGGTGTCACAGAATGATTTGCAAAGTGGGTGGGTGGGGTTGGTTTGGATTTAATTCAATACGGCAGGATGCGACTTATGTGTGCTGCTTGAGAGTGTTGAAAAAATATTTATTTTTATGCATGCGTGTGCGTTATAACTTGTTAATCCATGTTTACGACGCTTTGTAGCTGCGTAGAGTAAATAGCCTATTGGCTTTCATATGTTTCATATTTCGGTTATATGTGATATATATTTCGGTTATATGTTTTTTATCAGTAAGGCATCTGACAAAGGTGCTTCTGTAGTTATTGCACTGTTCAGCAGCGTAGTATTTTATATAGGAGAGTACACTCAGGTTTTTACGCGGTTTTTTGCGCGGTATTTTTTACGCGTATTTTGAAATTTGCACGGTTTTCATTTACGCGTTTTTTGAAATTTACGCAGTTTTCATTTACGCGGCCAGTTTCCCTCGCGTAAAAAAACTGAGTGTAATTGCATCGGAAAAAATCACTTTCCCAGCAGAACTTTGTTTTTTGTTTTCTAATTTCAAACACTTTTGTTTCGTACTGCACAAAACGGAAAATTTTAAAACAGAACTTACCGTCCCAGCAGCAGTTCAAGCGGGTGTTCTTTTTCGATTAAAATTCAAGCCATGTCTTAATCGTTACTGGACTTAAAATCCAGTTTTTCCAGTTTATGCAGTCAGAGTATCTGTCCTGCCCTATGTATTTAAAACACAGTTCTAATCGCGTTTTAGTATACAACAAATAGAACGGTTTTAAATTTTAAAATAAAACTGTTTTAAATTATGAAACAAACCGCTGTACTGAAGATATAACTATGTCAGTCCTATTACCACATAAAACACCTATATAACATAAAACGCTGCAGAATTGGTTTAATAATACAATGTTTACACTACAGAGTTATAACACGTTATAATAATTAGCAACAAGAAAAATTTCTCCAAGATAGCATAAAAATCCGTTTTAACTGGTAGTGCGAACGTTGTATAACAATGTAATTTATCAAATAATTTCATTTGTTCAACCACTAATCGATCAAGAAATACTTAACCTTAATATTGTTTACTTAAGTTCATTAGTACATTATTGAAAATTTAAATGGAAAATGAAATTTCATATTTCATGGAGAATCTGTATATTTCCGTTGGCGGGCGTGGGCTTCCTCATCACAGTTCTCAATATGGAACTTTTCTTTTGAATATATTTTCTAGACAGAACAGTCTATTTTTACTAGATGGATCAGCCAAATAATGCCAATCACCTAGTGAGATACTTGACTAATTGTAATAATAGATTACCGTTAAATGACCGACAGGCGAGTGAGCAAGAACGTGAGTCGATATGTGTGATAGATAAAATTCATTTGAATTGCATTTGATTCTTGAAAAAGCTACATTTTTAATGTCACCGTGGTCGTGTCCTGTACACAACCCTTTATTTTTTTTTAAATCGATGTAAACATTGCGCGTTTATAGGGATGTGCCGTGTCCTGTACACAACCCTTTATTTTTTTTTTAAATCGATGTAAACATTGCGCGTTTATAGGGATGTGCCGCGTTTGGCGTTGGTGCGCGTGCGGGTAAAACTTCGTTAAAAATGGTACGTATACTTGAGGCCTTGTTTTGTCTCTTGGGAATGGATTTTTATGAGGTTACCTTTACATCGGATTTCTCGTATAACAAGACTGTAGTATACTGGGTATTTATATCTGTGAATATTTAATTCGACGTCGGCTCTCATCGAAAAAAATACAAATTGTTTCGATTATTTTATTCAAATGTGTATAATATGTTGGTATTGTTAATTATTTTGCATAGTTTGTGCGAAAAGGAGTTATTGAAAATATACTTCGATTTCGTAGCTGTCGTGAAGGTGCATAAAAGTTCAATTTGGATAAACTTTCAGCTGAATCGATACGATGCGAAACGATATTATTAATGAATGAGAGCATTGCAAATTCGCGACGCTCCTTTAATGTTTGAATATTGATAAGCAAGCAGCGTGCTTCATAAGATGGCAGAAGGAATGCTGTTCATCCTAATTTACGAAGGGCAAATAATAAAAACTGTTTTTGTACCGATTCTATGCTTTTTCATGTCTGATTGAAAAAGGGCACCACATAATACTGCAATATTCCAATATCGACCTGACATATGCAATATATAATGTTTTTATTGTATAAGGATCTTCAAAATGATAGCTAAAGCGTTTTCTAAAACTGAGCATGTTGTTAGCTTTGTGTATAATTGTGTTATAATGATCAATATCAATGTTTGTCGTTTTCGACTAAAGGTTATTGAATTACACTTTTTCACGTTCAGTTGTAAGAGGTTTTTTGACACCACATGTGGAAAATTTGTATTTCGTTTTGAAATGTATTAATATCCTCGGCATTTCTTATCTCCAAATAAAGTTTCATATCATCCGCATAAATTAATATTTTCATTTTTTTGAGAATGAAGGAGATATCGTTCACGTATAAAATAAACAATAGAGGGCCTAAATGAGAGCCTTGTGGAACTCCTGAGGTTACTTAAATTTGATTAGATTGCTTTCCTTTAAATTTAATTATTTGCTGACGTTCGGAGAGATGTGATTCTATCCATGTATGTAGCCCAGGCTCAATGCCGATCTTTGTCAATTTATAAAGTAACATTGGGATGTCAATGTGATCAAATGATTTGCTAAAGTCTGTATAAAGTGCCTCCACGTAGTTTCCATTATCCATTGCAATCAGTGTATAATTAATAAATTCTAGTAAGTTTGTTGAGGTCGAACGACCTTTGAAGAAGCCATGCTAGAGGTTGGAAATTCTGTTTTTTATTTGAAGAAATATTTTTTCGTTAATGATTGATTCGAAAAGTTTCGGAATACAGGAGATTATGGCAATCCCACGATAATTACGTACGTCAGATTTTTTCCCAGATTTATATATAGGCACTAAAAAAGATTTTTTGAATATTTTAGGGAACTTTCCAGATTGCAAAGACATATTAAACAGCCAGAACAATGGGGCAGTTAACTCGCTTGCTATGTTTTTCATAAATAATGGTGGAATTCCATCAGGGCCAGAACCTTTTGATACATCTAAATGTTTTAGAGAATTGAAAATGTCTTCCACTATGACATGATTGACACTAATATCCAAAGGAAAATCGGGAAGAAAAGCGAAGTAATCGCGATCACGGTCTTGTTCAGAAGTTGAAGTCGTATATATTTCTTGGAAGAATGTTGCAAAAAGGTTGCAGATTTCTTCCGAGCTATCACGTACGTTGTCATCCAAGTGCATTGTTGATGGGAAATTGCCTGATTTTAATTTAGTTTTGACGTAGTTGAAAAAAATCTTTGGACAAGATTTGATCTGCTGTTCCGTTTTTAAGTTATAATCCGCAAGTGCAGAATCTATGGCCATATTTAGTTTACCGCAAATGTCGAAATATTTTTCCAAGTCCTCATTATTTTGGTTTTTCTTATATAGCTTATAGGCTTTTTGATTCCAATGTTTCAAACTCTTAATTTGTCTATTATACCAAACGGGATGCTTCGAGTTGCCGTGTCGTCTTTTTTTCTTAATAGGTACTTCATGAATTATCTTGAAAATAATTTTGAATTATCTTGAAAATAATTTTGTAAAATTCGTCCACAGCGGTTACAATATTTCCTTCATTTCTAAGGGTATTTTGCCAGTCGACACTACTTAGCTTCCGCCTGATATTGTCATAATTGGCTTTGTGGTATTCATTGCATTTAAGTCGTCGTTACAGTTCGGTCGCGTTTCCATTTGCGCCGTTTAAAGTTTAACCGTGCGTGTTTTAATTTGTATTGTTTTCATTTATCATTGCTGCGTAAGTAAAACATGCCGTGCGCGATTAATAATTGTACAGTGAGTGACGACAAACATGTGTGGTACTGCCATGGATCATGCGGGAAAAAATTTCACGCTGCATGCGTTGGTGCTCAGAGGAATCATGAGCAAAGAATACTAACATACATGCTGCCAATATGCTACGAGTGCCAGAAGCGTCTCGTGATGGAGTTAAATTTCGATAAACTGTACAGACAACAACAAGAAGCCATCAACCTCAACAAGCTAGTTATGGAGTCGAATCACAAACTCACATCCACATTTAGCAACTTCAATGTCCGAGATGGATTTGAATGTATCGAAATGCTCTTAAACGAGTTGAAAGGCGAAATTAAAACAACTGCAGCTAATCATAATAACGCGGTTGCACACATAGCCAAAACCTCGGAGTTGTGGAATGAGCTGGCTGCTTCCAACAAAACTGGCAAAACTGTTGTCGTTGCCACAAAAAATCACTTAACATCATTATTCGACATATCGATGAAAGCTACGAAAAACAACATCGCAGCCTATGTCAATGAACTGACCACCGATATGACACGCGAGTTGAAACAAATTTGTTCAGAAATTGAAAAGGTCAGCAGCGTGATAACTGACATGGCTAACAACTGTTCGGCACAGATATGAGTTATGTAAACCCAACTTTCACGGATGATATTATCGATGAGTTAAAGCAAATTTCTAGCGCAGTAAACTCACTGGAACAAAAGACTGTTGCTTCACCCACAACAGATTCCTCCCCTAGTTTAGAGGCTGAGATGTCCGTCGAGGCAGCCAGTAACTCAGGCTGGCGTTTCCTTGGCAACTCTAAGGTATGGAAGGCTGATTGGTCCGAATACGACGCACGTAAATTGCGGCGTCCCAATCAACAAAAAGCGGCGGAGAAAGCAAGAATAAAGAAGAAACGGAATAAACAGAGACCCGCTAATGCACTTGACACCACCCGTAACAGTAATAATAATACCAAGCGTCGCAAGAATCACGGTTACAAGCACCACACAATTTTCGACAAAAATAACGGATGTGATTACAACCACAGCAGATTTGCGTACCATGATAACAAACGCCGCGACATCGACAATCTTCCGTTGGATAGAGAGCTACTGGCTGAGGCAAAGAAACGTTTTTCGAGGCCACCTTCAACTTCGTTCAGACCTACCATTGCATTCCAGAGAGGCGATGTTTTAAACCCGTGCCCTACCGACCAACCTAGCACCTCACATCGAACAGCTGCTGCCACACCTATGTACCCCTCCGGAATTGGCGCCTGTCAGTGTTTTTGCCGCAATCGACGCGCTCATTAGAGCAAGATAATAATGAATTGACAAATCATATTGCGATTCAAGATTTAGAAGAGGTAGAGCTAGGTCTAATTAATTCCCATTCAACTAACACTTCTCCAAGAGAATCTCAGTCAAGAACAGAAATCTTGGTCTATTGCCAAAACTTTAATCGCATGAAAAGTGCAACTAAGATGAATGTGATTCAAAACAAAATATTAGGTTGTCATTATTCCGTAATTTTAGCAACTGAGACTAGTTGGGACGAAACAGTGAGAAGTGAAGAAGTTTTCGGGAGCAATTACAATGTCTTTAGGGATGACCGTGATTGTCATGTATCTGGTAAGAAGTCAGGAGGGGGAGCTTTGATTGCGATTTCAGCAAAACTAAATGCAGAAGTTATCAAAACTATAAAATCAAAAGAATTCGAGCATGTGTGGGTGAAAGTACATGTTAAAGACGAAACTCACGTTTTCGCTTCGGTGTATTTTCCTCCAAATTTTGCTCGAAAAACGACTTACGAAAAGTTTTATCATGCTGCTGAATGCATTATTAATAGTCTTTCCCCGCACGTAAAAGTTCACATATATGGCGATTTCAATCAACGCGGTATTGATTTCATACCAGATGCTGATAATGAGAGCATCCTACTTCCTGTTGTAGGGGAAAATGAAACTTTGCAGTTCATTTGCGGTAAATCTGCCAGTTTAGGACTTAATCAAATAAATCACATAAGAAATCAGCGACATTGCTATTTAGATTTATTAATGACAAATATAGACGAAGACTTCTGTGTAACGGAATCACTTACTCCCTTATGGAAGAATGAAGCTTATCATACAGCCATTGAGTTTTCTATATTCTTGCATGTTAACGACAGACCTGGTGATAGTGAATTTGAGGAGGTATTTGATTACGAGTCCGCTAACTATGAAAGCTTGAGGCAAAAAATTAATGCAATAAACTGGCAAATGATTTTAAGAAATGAAGAAAATGTTGATGCTGCCGTAGACATCTTCTACAAAATATTATTTGAAGTCATTCACGAAGATATACCTTTGAAAAGAAGAAGGCGTCACTATAACTCAAAACATCCCATCTGGTTTAATAGAGAAATCAAAAATTTAAAAAATCGTAAGCAGAAAGCACACAAAACCTACAAAAAATACAACAGCGAAGATAACTTAACAAACTATTTAAATCTATGCGATCAATTGAACCTTGCCATTGATATCGCGTTTGAAGAGTACAATGCAAGAACAGAACGCAATATAAAAACTTGCCCAAAAAACTTCTTTTATTACGTAAAAACTAAAATAAAATCGGATTATTTCCCAACAGAAATGCATCTTGATGGAAAGGTAGGCGATAACTCAGAGGAAATCTGCAATCTTTTTGCAACATTCTTCCAGGAAGTTTACACTACATTTTCAGAGAAGGATCGAGAGCGTGAATACTTTTCATTCCTCCCAGAACTTTCAAGAGATATTAACATTAAACAGATAAAAGTACATACAATCATGGATGCCTTAAAAATCTTGGATAGCTCTAAAAGCCCTGGACCTGATGGCGTTCCACCGGTGTTCTTAAAAACTTTGTCAATAGAACTAACCGCTCCTTTATTTTGGCTTTTTAACATGTCTCTAGAATCAGGTTGTTTTCCTAAAACATGGAAAAGCTCTTTCCTAGTTCCAATTTTTAAAAATGGTAAAAAATCCGATGTGCGTAACTATCGTGGAATAGCTATCATCTCGTGCATTCCCAAGATTTTCGAGGCGATTGTTAATGAAAATTTATTCCACCAAATCAAGAACAGAATTACCCATGTGCAACATGGTTTTTTCAAAGGGCGTTCTACAAGTACAAATCTACTCGAATTCATTAACTACACATTAACAGCAATGGATAACGGAAACCACGTTGAAGCTCTTTATACAGATTTTAGCAAAGCATTTGATCGCATCGACATACCCATGCTACTTTTTAAATTAGAAAAAATAGGGTTTGAGCCAGGACTTCTTACATGGGTACAATCATATCTTACAAATCGTGAACAAGCTGTTAGATTTAAAGGGATAAAATCAATCCCAATTCAAGTTACATCAGGAGTCCCTCAAGGATTTCATTTGGGCCCGCTATTCTTTATTTTATTTGTTAACGACATTTCCCTCATTCTAAAAAATGTAAAAGTTCTTATATATGCTGATGATATGAAACTATTTCTAGAAATAAGAAATGGTGAAGACTTTCAGACATTTCAAAACGAAGTAAATATATTTTATACATGGTGTAATAAAAGCCTTCTGAAACTGAATGTAAAAAAATGTAATTCCATAACATTGAGTAGAAAGAATAATATACAGAACAATAGAGTCTTATTGGGAAACCAACAAGTAGAAAAGTGTGACAGAATAAGAAATCTAGGAGTTATTATAGATTCCAAAATAACATTCATAGATCATTATAACCAGGGATGCCAACGGTACCGATAAACTACATTTTTTTCGGTATATTTACATTTGTACAAGCCGTACAGCCCGCTACAGCGACGCATCACTACAGCTCTTGTCAGAACGGTAGCCACATCGAGTACATTTTCCCGTACAGCAGTAGAATACATTTTTGTTTTGCTGCTGTACTCCGACTGCTCGGTGAGAGTGTGGCGTAGTAAAGTTTGTTCTCTCGCTTTGTACATTTTTCTCTCCATAGTCAAAAGGAGAAGCCCGCACACGAAAGCGTTGATGCCGGCCGTGGCGTAAATAAGCCGCATTCATTGTCGTAATTTTTGAATAAAAATATTAAAAAGATTGAAAATATTAAAAAATGTAAAATAAGGAAAGAGAAGCTGTACCGCTCGCGTCTGGTGGCTGTACTGGGAACAGTAGTTTTTTGTCATGTTACTGCTTTGCACACAGGCAGCCGTACAGCGCTGGGCGTTCTGCACTAGCGAATGACAGCAGCATCAAGAGAGAAACGAGAATGTAGGCAGAAAAATTACAGCTGCAGAAAAGGTAGGCATTTTGCATCCTTGATTATAACACAATAATTAACAAAGCAAACAGCACACTAGGTTTTATTAAACGCTTTAGCTATAATTTCCAAGATCCCTACACAATAAAAACATTATATGTAGCCTATGTGCGTTCAACACTAGAATATTGTAGCATAGTTTGGTCGCCTTTTTCAGCAACGCATGCAAACCGGATAGAATCAGTACAAAAGCAGTTTTTGATGTTCGCTCTTCGTAAACTAGGTTGGACTGGACTACATTTGCCATCTTATGAAGCACGTTGCATGCTAATTGACATTCAAACCTTGAAAGATCGTCGTGAATTTTCTATGGTATCATTTGTAAACGACATTGTATCACATCGTATTGATTCAATCGAACTTTTATCGAAACTAAATTTTTATGCTCCTTCTCGACAACTACGTAACCGCAGCATCTTTTGTACAATTCGCCATCGCACTAATTACGCCAAGTTTGGCCCTTTAAACCAAATGATGAATATTTACAACAAACATTGCGAAAGCATTGACTTCACTATGTCGAAAACAAAACTTAAGCAGCAGTTTAAAGTAAACCAAAATTTCAACTAGTGTTAAGTTAGTTTAATAATTATTGTAAGAAACCGGTCTACATCTGATTGACGACTTGAAATAAATACATAAATACATTCAAAGACTTCCTCAATTTCACAATCGCTGGGTTTTTGAATTTCATGGATGAATAAGGAAAATTCAATACCAGTATTAAATGCTTCATTTTTCCACAAAGGAGTTCGATATTCAGATACACAGAAGTCTTCTTGAATGTTTGTAAATAAAAGACCAAGATAGCAATTCTGTCAATTTTTACGTGATTTATTTGATTTAGTCCTATGCTAGCAGTTTTGTCGAAAATATACTGCAATGTTTCGTTATCTCCCACGACTGTTCGTAAAAAAAAATATGTTCGTTTTCAGAGTCCGTAATAAAATCTGCGTTGCGTTGGTTAAAGTCTCCGTAAATGTGAACTTTGACCTCGGCTGGGAGTTCAGATAAAATTTGTTCAGCAATTTGGAAAAAAGCTTCGCACGATGTTATATTAGCATGTTCTGGTGGAAAATATACAGAGACAAAAACATGCATTTTACCGGCAATGTTTGATTTAACCCACACATGTTCATATTCCTTAAACTTCACTGTGAATAGAATTTCTGAATTAAATTGAGCCGAAACACCCACAAGAACTCCCCCGCCAGAGTTCTTTTGAGATTCATGAAGATTTCGGTCGTCTCTGAATACGTTAAAACCACTGCCGAAAATTTCTTCACTTTTTCGCTATCATCCCAGCTAGTTTCAGTTCTTAATATAACCAAAAATGACGAACCTAATATACGTTTATAAATTTCTGCCATTTTGGCTGGACTATTCACCCTATTAAAATTTTGACAATACATTAATAATTCTGTCGCAGTCTTTTTTGTATTTGAAAATCTACCATCATTATCTAATTCTTGGAAAACACTGTGCTCAACAGCACACTCGTCTTTTTCTTCTTCTAAGGAAAGTGTCGAAACTACCGGAAACACGAATGTTAAAAGCGGCATGCCTCACATGATGATGATAATGGCGAACATTCCGTATTCACTGCATTTAATTGTTGCGATGATCTTGATGTATCACGTGCTGGGTAGGGATTCAAAATCTCGCCTCGTGTAAATTGTATCGATGGAATATAATTTGTAGATAGGCCGGAAAAACGATCCTTGGCTACTGCAAGAAGCACTCTATCCGGTGGTAGAAGATTCGTGTTGCAGCTATGATTGGGATGACGGTTTTGGTTATGACTGGAGCTACTGGCACGATTAAAGAAGTTGCGATTGGAAAAATTGGCCGGCGGGCCATAATAACGATCGTTTATTGTTGCAGGGGGTCTCCGATCAGGTGGAAAAATGTTGTTGTTGTTTTTAATATTAGTATTCCGGTTTCTAAATATTTGTTTCTTTTTACGCCTTCTAGCCTTATCCGCCTGATTTCGTTAATTAAATCGATTTATTTCTCGCGCATCGTACTCACTCCAGTCAGCTTTCCATACTTTTTTCGTGCCCAAGGAACGCCATCCTGAGTTAATAGCGTTATTTAGTTCAACTTCCAAACTGGGGCGTGAGTCATTCGGCGATAGCAATTGTGCGGTCTTATTATTCGCATATACATATGCTGACATCGATTTAACCTCGTTGAGAATTTCTGGCAGCAACGTTGATTCATGTGACGACTGTAGTTGCCTGGTGCTTTTGTTTTCATTGAGAGAAAGTGAAACCGACTTCAACTCGTCGAGAATCTCGTATCCTAGGGTGGAATTTGGGTTCATAGGATTGCTGTTGGCTGTGTCTAAAGACAGCTGACTAAGCTGACTTATTTCCGCGTTCATGTCAGGCAAATCAGCGGATAATTCCGAAGTAACTGTTTTTAACGATTCGTATACACTATCTGATGTTGACTTAATTGCTGTGTCAAGCAGAGAGGTAACGTGGTTTTTTATTGCAATAACACTGCCGGCTAGACTACTATTTTTGTTGATTGCAATCAATTCTTGTTTAACAGTGGTGAGAAGTATTTCTAGGACTTCGAGTGCCTCATGTACTAGGTCCGTCTTGTTTTGCTGAAATGTTAGTTGATGAATGACTTCAGTATTCTCCCGTATTTGTTTTTCCAGAAGTTTTTGCTGCTTGGCGAGTCCGTTAAAATCAATTTTCCCATATAGTAGTTCCTGACACGAGTCGCAGCATGGCAGTATGTACGAGTTGACATCAACCAATCTCCTGTCCTTTCTCCTTAGTGATCCCCGCTGCACGGTAACGCCAATGCAAGCTGCATGATACTTCCTTGGGCATCCAACACACGTCTACAGAATCGAATCCGCAGAGGCGTCCAAGGCACAAATTTCGCAGTTCATTTTATTATCGTTCGCACTTTTTTTTAAAATTCGATCACTTGAAACAAAACAAACTATAGCACGCGGCGCTCGGTCAAATTAAAACAAAACAAACTTTAGCACGAGGCGCTTCGTCAAATTAAAATTAAACAAACTTTAACGCGCGATACCGGGAGCGAATGCAAAACACGTCCACACTTATTGACGACTAAATTTGGACCGGGGGGGGGGGGGGGGGGGGGTTTCAATTTGCAATCAAGTGCACATTCGAAGTCGTAGTAAATAAATAGAAATATAAAGAATGGATTAGTAAAATAAGAATGTGAAATGGTTGAAATTACCATGTACAATGCATTCAAAAACAGACAAGCAAGTGTGAGTTGATTTACAAATTACGAACGGCTTAGTAGAAGCATGTTTGATTGTAAAGAAATGTGTGAGTAGATACTTTATCTAATGAGTTCGATAAAAGTAAATGCTTGTAGCGTCAGAACCTTTTTTACCGTATTTATTGCTGTGGTATCGGCAATTTAGAATGCAGAGTTGATGGTATTTTAACTAATTTGAGTTGTGTTTGAAGACTTCGGAAATGTCATATAGTGCCGTATCATCTCATGATTTTTTTTTGCTTACTAGCTCTGCTATTATCTAAGAACCATTGGACATTTAATTAGATGAAACCTAACCCATCAGGAGCATACAATGAGGGAGATCATAATAAATAAGGTGGTGTTATTGCAATTCAATATGAAAATTTTGGAATCTACACGAAGTTAACCACAACCACACAGTCCGGATTCGTTAGTCAGTAATTGTTATGAAAAATGATGTCTCAGAAATGTTGTTCAGGAATTCTATGACTAGCCGGTTGTGCATTAGTTTGAAATTCTTTTACAATTCAGGGTAAATGAACTTTTAAACTTCCAGTACACGGCGATCTATCATGAAAGTTTGATGATTTGTGAATGTGATGGTTTGAAAGTACTAAGTGTGCTGATGATAGACAAATAATGGAATCCACATATTTGACAGCACAAGTAAACTAGCTAGTGTTTGAGTTGCTGTATTCCAAGGTTGAGCTTGAAAATCAACGAAGTGAAAAGATGACGAGCTAAACTATGGTGGGCCACACAATAGGAATATATTCTCTAGGTGGCATTTGTTAGCATGAGCATATTTTGAACTACTGAATCTCATGATTATATAAAGGAGCTCCTTTATATACCATGGACACAAAACACCTCCTACCCCTCCGTGGATAAGCGTGGACAATTCCTGTACCCCTACCCCTCCCTGCGATATCTACGTGGATTTTCCAAAAAAATTTCGAGGAGTATAAAAAAAGTGTTTTTTAGAAGATTTCCAATTATGATGCTGAAGGACTTAATGACAAATGGTTTAAACTTCAACCACAGAATGTTATCATCATAATAACCCAAAATAGAAGTAATCTATGGATTCTTAAATTGGTTCGTAATTTCAACCACGAGCTTTCAAATCCAAAATTAATGGGATTTGACCAAGTTAAAGAAGATCTAATCAAGTGATTGAGGCTGAATTTTTTTTTCTCAGATTGTGTTTTGAACGATGTCCTCTGATTTTTTGATCATAGTTGCCACAGGTGTTTTCAATTTTCACAGATGCATGCACACTCACACACTATGCTATTATAAGCACTTTTTCAAAGTCTTGAAAAAAATTGAAATAATGACGATACAATCTTTTTTAATTTTCTTATAAAAGCCAACAATATAAAGAAAAGTCCACGTGGACATTTCCCAAACCCTCATCCAGTATATCGCAGCAATATAATTTGTATTGAGTTTTAAAATGTACCACTTATACAACGTTAAACGCATGCAAATGATAAAGATGGTCGGTTTCAGGTTTTTCAAGTTTAAAATTCTTGGGTTAGAGTTTTTGAAATTTTATGAGAGTTCGGGTAGGGTGCAGGTTTTTTCGAAGTTAGAATTTCTGGGTTCGGGTTTCGAACAAATAAAATTCAGTCATTTCTTTCCGGTGTTTACGTTCACAGACCTAATCACTTTTTGTAGCGAATTCCTTCAACGTAACCTTGTGATAAGATACATGTGAAATACATACTGTGACATATTAGGTAGAGGGAGTAAGCTAGAATATTATATAACATGTTTTACGGCTTCCATTTTAAAGTTTTATCTCCTTTTCAGAGAATTCGATACATGCTGGAGGCGAGGGGATAAAGAAATTTGAGACAATTTGTGACATTGGAGGAGTGTGGAGAAAATTTTGGGCTGTTTTTGCGTGAAGTAATTTATAAGTAGAAGAGACAATCGAACTGTACCTATTGATCGTAAGCTTTGTCAATCATGAGCATTCATTTTGTAAGTTTTGAAAAGACCGAGAGGGTTTTCAATGGCAGTATGGACTGGGGAAGTTTATTGATACTTATTGAATTAAAGTTGTACAATAAGATTTAACCACATCAACATTTCACATTTAATTCACAATTCACCGTATCAACTAACAACACGACCAAAACAAAACAATGTGCGTTTTACAAGCCTAGGGGATAGTGTTACTGGGATTTTGGTCGAAAGGACTTAAATAATTTATTTATTTTCGTCAAGCATATGTAGACTACATAGAATGGTTTTACAATATTTACTTATATACTATACATTATTTCTACGGTTTAGTTCAGATTTAATTTTTCTAGGCATGGAAAGGTCAATTATTACACAATTTTCATTATAATGACGCATCATTCTATTGATGGGGCTATTTTGAGCACAGTTTGTCCTAAAAGACTGTTGTTGGAATAAATTAAGAGTTCTTAGTTGTCGGCTAGGTACATAAAATTTTATTTGCGAAAGTAATGATGCGGATTGTACACGTTGAGAAATAATGTCGTTGATAAAGCAAAGCATGGCAAATTCGCGTTCTTTGAGTGTTTGTATATTAATGAGCATGCAACGTGCTTTATACGATCGATGATCATGGCAACCACACTTTGTGCTATGCACCCAAAAGATGTCGCTAGTATATATGGTGATGATGAATTTTTTGAATTTGGTTCAAGCTGTTATGTCAGTTTATCTGTAATTCAACTATGTATTTTGCAACAGAAAAATTATGTGGTTTATAAAAATGTGATCTCGCAAAAATAGTTTTCGATAAAAAAAATAAGGAAATCGTGGTTGAGTACGACGGGTAAGATTGATAAAAATAGTCTTCAGTAGTGGTGAGGTGGGTATTACCAGTTGTATAAGTATTATAAATTTCTCAGAACATTATTGATTCAACGATCAAGAATGGCAAAATAATTGCGGATTACACACCGTAGTAATTCGTCATTTTTTAATTAATTAATTTAGGACCCCAATGCGGTAGCTCAACGAGATCGATTGTTCTTCTTTAGGTAATATATACAAAAGAACAATTAAAATGTATTTCTGTCCATGAATCTTGTAGGCACAGTTTGCTGCTGCATTTTTATAGGGTGCGAGATGTTTGTTGTGTTGTCCACTGCAACTTGAACGTATGAACAATTCAAACATATTTTGAAAAACAGTTCTTACTTGTAGTCTTGCAACAGGATGTATTTCCGTACGTTGCTGTATTTGATGGAGGTAATCAGTTGATCACAACTTCAAAAAACCTGTTTTAATCCACCTAGAGGTGCAATTGTGCCTTTCTCATTTCTCCAAACTATGATTTAATAGCTGGTTCGTACAATATAACATTATGGAAATGTCTTTCATTCTTATTACACTTGGTAAGTATATATAAGAGCACCTTTATGCATTCATCGCGGTATCGGTTTGAATCGGAGTTTTCTATGTTATCGCACTCCACAACCCGTAACTCCGGAGCCGGAAGTCGGATGGAGATGGAATTTAATATCAGTTTCCGGGGACGCAACACCTTTCATTTGAGACTAAGTTGATCAAATCGGTCTAGCCATTTTCGAGAAACCAATATAACCGTTATTCTTAATTTGGATGCTTCCGGATCCGTCGATGGTGGCCAGTGTGGCCAAAGAGACTTTGAATTTACATTTTGGAAAAAAATCACCTTTTTACATTCGTCGCAGAATTCGTTAGAATCGGGACTTGCTACGTGATCGTACGTATCACTCTGTAATTCAGGAACCAGAACTCGGATCCATACAAAATTCAACAGCAGCTGATAGACCTTTCATTTAAAATCAAGTTTGTCAAAATCGGTTCAGAAAATTCCGAGAAACCGATGTGGACAAATCAACAAATTTTGTTTTGTAACCATACTCTTCAACTCGTAATCCGGAACAAGAATATTATACCTTTCATTTGAACCTTAGTTTGTAAAAATCGGTTCAGCCATCTCCGAGAAACCGATGTGGACATTTTGTTAACAAATCCGCACATACAAACACACATACATACATACATACATACATATATACATACATATATACACACATACATACACACATACATACACACATACATACACACATACATACACACAGATATTTTGCGATCTCGGCGAACTGAGTCGAATGTTATATGAGACTCGGCCCTCCGGGCCTCGGTTAGAAAGTCGGTTTTTGGAGCAATTGCATAACCTTTCTATATGAGAAAGGCAAAAGAATAATATTTAATTAGCTTAATCAGCATGAGTTCAATGTTATCTTAATGTGATTATATTTTGAAATGTTGGTGGAATGGGTTTGAAAGTGGAGGGAATGGGGGGTTAGTAGAGTGGGAGTGGAGGATGCGTCAGAAATTCTTCATCTTATTTCGGTATACGGGGTGGATGAAGGAAATGCGGGCGTGAGGGTGGTCCAAGGGGAGAGGAGTGATGAAGGAGGGAGGTAAGGGCAAGGCGGGGGAAATGCGGCGACGCAATACTCAACTGCATATTTTGTCTTCCATTTGAGATTTGGTTTGAGAAAATCGGTTCAGTCATCACCGAAGAACCGATGTGACTTTAATTATGGAATATGCCCGGAATTCCGGACTTCCGGAATCGTCGATAGTGGACAATATATTTAAAGAATGTTTGATTGGCAATCAGTGATCTAGATCTGCGATTAGAAGTAATTTGTTGACCATTTGAATAGTTTTTAGCCTCTGAGGTATTACGATTGTACCGATTTATATGAGAAATTCCAGTGTATCCTTACTAACACCCCTGTAACTCCGGAAGCAAGAGTCAGAACCGAATGAAATTCAGCAGCAGTCAATGGTATTTTCATTATCTTTCATTTGAAATCAAGTTTGTAAAAATCGGTAGAGAATTCTTTGGTGAATGGGTGTGATATTAGCTTAGGAACTTGGCGGGTTCCCCGGGGCCGTCATGAACCGTCATAGGTGGCCAATGTGGTCAAAGCTGCTTTAATTGATCATTAGTGATCCAGACCCGCAAACTAGAGTAATGTTACATCAATTTTAATATGTTTTACATCATTTGAACATCACGGTGGTACCAGTTTATATGGGAATTTGCTGTGTGACCGCACTCTTCAACCCGTAACTCCGGAACCGGAAGTCAGATCACCTAAAAATTCAATAGCAGGTTATGGGAGCGTTATACCTTTCAGATGAAACTAAGTTTGCGAAAATCGGTTCAGCCATCTCTGAGAAAATTGTGTGAGTTTAAATGACACACACATACACACACAGACATTTGCCGATCTCGACGAACTGAATCGAATGGTGTATGACACTCGGCCCTCCGGGCCTCGGTTAAAAAGTCGATTTTTACAGTGATTGCATAGCTTTTCTTTATAGGAGAAAGGCAAAAATATTGAAATTTTCGTTGAATTTCTTTGCATAACGAAGGTCTGTTGGACGGAACGGAACGCTGGCAATGTCGGCTTCCGGGATAGATTGGAGTGCTGATCTAATCAGAAAATAACCACGAGTAAGAATGCTGAGATCACTTGGTTCCTCTGAAACGGCTGTTCTTCAATGTCAGCTTCTATCTCCTAGCAGCAGAGATAAGTCGTGTCGTTTGTTTCAACCGGCTAACAACTACGCTACGGACCACCTGTACCGGTGGTAAAAACCCACCAAACGGCATTATTTTTCTGGATTATTGTTGGTTTGGGGGTTTGGCGAGACTTTCAGGTGATGGTTCGGTGAGGTTTTGCTGGATTTCCATTATGAAATACCGATGTGTACGAACAAATCTGCCCAGAGGCCGTTTTACTTCCGGCCATAAATTGATCAACTGGGTTCCTGCGCTCATGCCATAGAAGGCGAATGAAAACAGGAGTCCCTACGTCACGATGGAGTTTCGTGCCGAGAATTTAATGATATTTTTTTTCATACGTTTATTTGACATGGCATTTGCAAAAGCTTTTTACGCCAGTTTCTTTTTTTGCATAGCACGTTACAAAAATCCTTAAGACTAATTTTAACTATACTAGTAATTTGTCTAAAACTAACACTGAAATCACTTTATTGTTTGCTTTTTTCCTTACATTGTTGTATTTCATAATGATCTAGTATTTTTGGGTGTATTTATTTACTTTTTTCTGTTATTGTCTAAATTTAAAAATTGAATATTCTAGGACACTTTAATTGGTGAATGATTAGCCTTGGATGAGAGTATGAGGAGATGCATTTAATTAAATTTTGACAGACGCTGTTTTTAGAAAATGATAGATAAGTTCCATGTATAGAGGATCGCGATACGCCAGGATGTCTCTAACAGGAACATGGATTGGTCTTCCTCGGACTTGTAAAGAATCTACTAATTGTGATCTGGCTTCACGATATTCAGTGCAGGACCAAACAACATGCTCAATGTCGTGGTAACCTTCTTCACAAGCACAATGATTACCTTCAGTGAGCCCAATACGACGGAGATGCGCATCTAAAGTATAATGATTGGACATGAGCCTAGACATCACACGGATGAAGTCCCGACTTACATCCAATCCTTTGAACCATGCCTTCGTCGATACTTCAGGGATAATTGAGTTTAGCCATCGTCCCATATCTCCATTGTCCCAAGATGTTTGCCAACTAGCAAGTGTCCTCTGTCGAGAAGCGCTATAAAATTCATTGTAAGCGATGGGTCTTTCATATATTTCACCATCTAGTGCACCAATCTTGGCTAAATTATCAGCTTTCTCATTGCCCGCAATAGAGCAATGGGCGGGGAGCCACACTAGGGTAAATTTATAACATTTTCTTGTTAGGTTACTCAGAGATTCTCGTATCTTCCCCAAAAAGAATGGATCGTGATTATAAATCCTATTTGAGCGTAGAGCTGCAATTGTGCTGAGACTATCAGTGAGGATAAAGTAATGGTTCGGTGGTGAAGTATTAATTATTTGCAAACTATAGTGAACTGCTGCTAGTTCCGCTATATAAACAGAAGCGGGTTCTGCAAGTTTGAGAGAAATTGAAAAATTATTGTTGAAAATACCAAAACCAGTGGCCTCACTGATTCGTGACCCATCAGTGTAAAACACTTTAAGGCAGTCTATGTGTTGATATTTACTTGTGAATATTTTAGGGATCTCCCGCGAGAGTAGATGATCCGGAATTCCACGAATCTCTGCTTGCATGGACGTGTCGAAGAATAAAGTGGATTCAGGAGTATCTAGTATATTGACGTATGTGGGAACATAACTAGCAGGCGTTATTTCTTGTGACATATGATTGAAATACACTGTCATGAATCTGGTTTGTGGTTGAAGCTCGACAAGTCTTTCAAAATTTTCAATTACCAGTGGGTTCATAACCTCACATCGAATAAGTAAACGATAGGAGAGATCCCAGAATCGGTCTTTTAAAGGAAGAACTCCCGCTAGTACTTCAAGACTCATCGTATGGGTCGACTGCATGCAACCTAAGGCGATTCGTAAACAGCGATACTGTATCCGTTCCAGTTTAATAATGTGAGTGTTCGCAGCTGAACGGAAACAGATGCACCCATATTCCATTACTGAAAGTATTGTTGTTTGATACAATCTTATCATGTCACTTGGATGAGAACCCCACCATGATCCAGTTATTGTTCGCAGAAAATTTATCCTTTGTTGGCATTTCGTTATTAGATACCTAATGTGTCCTCCCCATGTGCCTTTAGAATCGAACCAAATTCCAAGGTATTTAAAAGTCAGGACTTGGGCTATCGTTCTACCAACCACCTGAAGCTGAAGCTGAGCTAGATCACGCTTCCTTGAGAAGACGACCAACTCTGTTTTCTCGGTAGAGAAATCGATGCCCAGCTTTCAAGCCCAAATTGATAAAATATCCAAGCTATCTTGCAATGGTTGTTGTAAATTTATAGCTCTTGGTCCTGTGGCAGAAACCACCCCATCATCTGCAAGTTGTCTTAGAGTGTATGGGCTGACAATGCAATTATCAATGTCATTCACGTAAAAATTATAGAGAAGGGGGCTTAGACAAGAGCCTTGTGGGAGGCCCATGTAACTTATTCTGAGTGTCGCCAAATCGCCATATGAAAAATGCATGTGCTTTTCTGACAGTAAATTGTATAAATAATTATTTAATATTTAATATTTAATATGTAGCTTCTCCGAGAGAACATCAATGGGGACTGAGTCGAATGCTCCTTTTATGTCTAAGAACACAGACGCCATTTGTTCTTTTTTTGCGTAAGCGAGTTGGATTTCTGACGAAGGTAGCGCCAGGCAATCATTCGTTCCCTTTCCTCTCCGAAAACCAAACTGGGTATCTGAGAGCAAGCCGTTCGCTTCAACCCAATTGTCGAGACGTCGTAGGATAATTTTTTCCAACAATTTCCTGATGCAGGATAGCATTGCAATCGGTCGATACGAGTTATGATCGGATGCTGGTTTTCCCGGTTTTGGAATGGCGATAACTCTTACTTTTCTCCAGTGACGCGGAACAATATTCTGCTCAAGACACTTGTTGAATAAATTCAACAAGCGTCTTTTTGCTAGGTCAGGAAGATTCTTCACCAAGTTGAATTTAATTCTGTCTAGTCCCGGAGCATTATTGTTGCATGAGAGGTGTGCAATTGAAAATTCCATCATTGTCAAAGGCGAATCTATGAAATCGTTACTTGTGGGAGCATCGCGAATGATTTTCTGCGCAGGAGCAGAATCTGGACAGATTTTCTTGGCAAAATTAAATATCCAACGATTCGAAAAATCTTCGCTTTCATTAGTCACGATTCGATTCCTCATTCTTCTGGCTGTGTTCCAAAGAGTACTCATTGATGTTTCTCTTGACAAGCCACCAACGAAGCGTCTCCAATAACTAGACTTTTTGGCATTGCATTCAGTATCACACGAAGGAGATAAAAAAGTTTATCGAGTGTCTGACTCATTTCGAGTGACTTTCGCTGGGTCAGCGCTGCCCAACTATGTCATTATCGATAAGATTCGTCTCCTTGTTCGCCTTTTTATCCCTCGTGTAATGAATAGCCTTAATTGTAAACAGCTTGGCCACACAGCCACTTACTGTTCCAATAAGGTACGGTGTGGCAAATGTGGGGGTTCTCATCAAGAGGATACATGCAATGAAAATTCAGAAAAATGTTTAATGTGCGGAGAAAACTCGCATGAGCTCCCTGCATGCCCCATTTATAAATTGCGCGAGGATAAAATTAAACGATCCTTGAAGGAGAGGTCTAAGCGCTCCTATGCAGAAATGTTGAAAAATGCTACCCCTAAACCCATCTTCTTAGAAAACACTTACACATCTCTATTTTCGGAACAGTCTGACTCTGACGGAGCGTGCGAAGGTACATCATTTGTTTTACCCGGAAATTCCAGAAAAAGAAAACAGTCTTCTTTTCCCAAGCTGCCAAGAAAGGGCCTTAAAATTTCTCCACCAATAGATAAACTGCGCCCAAAACCGAAAAATTCTGATTCAAAACCGAAATCAATTCCGCCCGGTTTTGGGAACGTACAATCCAAACAGAACACCATTACTGGAAATAATAAAATTTCGACTTCCTCTGAGGGGTAGGATTATTGAAATTTTCTGAAACTGTTGATTGGATTTTTAAAGCATTCAATATTTCTGAACCACTAAAGAGTATACTTTCAGCTTTCCTCCCAACAATTAGAACATTTTTAGAGCAGCTGATTGCTCAATGGCCCATCCTTGCAGCAATTATATCTTTCAATGGTTAATTCAACTCCAAAGGTGAAAGACTCCATCACTGTTTTACAGTGGAATTGCAGAAGTGTCATACCAAAAATTGATTCCTTAAAAATTTTACTGCATAATTTAAAATGCGATGCTTTTGCTCTATGTGAAACATGGCTTACCTCAAACATTAATTTCAACTTAAATGATTTCAACATTATTCGCTTAGACCGAGACACCCCGTATGGAGGAGTGCTTCTAGGAATTAAGCAGTGCTATTCTTTCTATAGAATTACCATCCCCACGATTGCTGGCATTGAGGCTGTAGCAGTCCAAACGAATATTAAAGGCAAAGACATGTCTATCGCTTCTATACATGACAGTTTTAAATACTGGCGAAACAACATCCCCAGACCTCCTGCACGTCCAAGTGCATTAGATCTATCTCTGTGCTCGACATCACTTCGGTTAGATTGCACGTGGAAGGTTGTACCTGATCCTCACGGTAGCGATCATTTGCCAATCGTTGTTTCAATTAACAGTGAGTTAGGCCTTACGAATTCAATCAATGTTCCTTACGACTTAACACGAAATATTGATTGGAAAACATACGAAACATTAATTTCCACTTCTCTTGCTTCGACAGAAGAGCTACCCCCTACCGAAGAATATGAATTCCTAGCGGGTTTAATTATTGAAGCAGCAGAACAAGCCCAAAGGAAATGCAAACCAGGAATGATAATAAATAGACGGCCCCCTAATCCTTGGTGGGACAAAGAGTGCTCTGATGCATATGAAGCTAAACAAGTTGCCTACAAATAAATTATGAAACAGAAAGGGGGTATACGTGAGAACTTTGAAAATTATTTCATTTTGCAAAACAAATTTGACAGTATACGTCGTGCAATTGCTTGCATTCGAGTCTGGTGTCTTTGAAACGACCAACCCCATGCTTAATTAAGTCATCAACAGTCAAACTCGATTCTGTGATGACCCCATCAATTTCAATTTCCTTTGAAGGAATATACGCTCTATATTCACGCATAAAAAGCTCGCAAGAAGCAATTGCATTGGCTTGTTTGAGACTACCAACGACAATGCGTATTTTATCTTTATTAACTTTGACGATCTCTTTTACATCCGAGAATCGCGAAGTCAAATCTTTCGAAATTTGAATGATAATTAGCGCCTTTACTTTTCGCTTATAAATACAATCCCGTTGACGACTCTGGGTAAATTTTAATTCTAATCGGGTTTACATTTTCAGCAGAAGGCTTAGGGGAGGGTCTGTTACTCGTTCTCCCATCTCGTCATCCATTTTACCTAGCAAGAAAAACTATCACAAAAAGGAATGAAAAATATACCTGTTAACTGCTATCTCTTAGGTGACGAAGACACCGATAGAACACACCTCATGTGTTATGTTGTAAACTCGGTGCCCGTTGTTTGACAATGTGACACTTGCTGTCCTTCTTCGTCGCGTTGCTTCTTCAGTAGAGAAATAGGCCTACCTGCAACACTTCAAAACTCTCCGATTAAGCTGCTCGTCGGTATCACCACCACAAGCGCGCTCTCTCCGTTTCCACCACCTCGGTAGACAAATGTGGCTACCTGTGGCTTGCTGCGAAAATCCTACTGTCGATGCGGCACTTTTCGGTGCCACTTGTTTTCCTTATTCGTCGTACCACTTCTGCGGTAGACAAATAGAGCAAATGGGTCTACCTGTGACGCTTCCCTCTCGTCGATTAGAATTGCCCGACGACACCAATACAATATATTTTTTTCTGTGTGTACAGGCACGATCACTGTCGATTTCTGACACCGCGGTAGGCAAATTCGTCTACCCGCGGTTTGCTGTCAAATCACCACTTGTCGAGCATGCCGTTGACCACGCCTCCGACGTATCAACTGTCGACTCACAACAAACTGGTCTCTCTCTCCCACAAAAACGCGTCTCGCACTCTCGAGAACAAAACCTTCCACCTGGAGGCACAACCGTCTCGGCCGGTTGCAAAAACTGTTATGAATTTAATGATTGGAGGGTCTAAAATATGCCAGTCGCGCACGTAGCATGCTCATCACGACATGTATGGCAGCTCAGACATCGAACTGAGAGGCTCTGAACTGATGGAGTACATAGGTAGTACAAATCTACATTTTCTGTACATAGCGAAACGATCAACTTTAGCGAGGTCTGGAAGAGAAGAGGTGTGAGCCCGAGCAACACCGGTTGTTGACTAGCAGTTTTAGCAAATCGTTACATAAAGGTATGTGGCAACGATTATTGAATCGTATAAATGCTTATGGTTATGCAACAAATCGCAGTCGTTGCGTGTTACAAACGCTACTTGGGAGGCATTACGATTTGTTTCCAAAGTATTTTGCATGAGCTGATATGATTAGGTCTCAAAATCCTACTGTCAAAATTCGCTTTGGGGGGAAATTCCGGACGAACTGTTAGTCACCCAAAACGGCCGTTGATAACAAACAAAAGAGAAAAGTTTGGTCTTTAGTTGACAGCTATGTCCAGTGCTAGGGTAATAACGTTTTCTCTAAAATTTCTCCTCAAAGTGAATGTTGACATTTGGCTTTTAAGCCCTAAGCATATGTTTATCGGGATATATTTTTCGATCATTTTGATGTAGCAATCCTAAATCTACAAACTAGGACCTCTTTATGGAAAACTTAGCTATTAAATTTCATGGATGTTTTTCAGCAATCTGTCAACTAGACGACTTCGATGGCGTCGTGGGTACGACAAGCTTGTTCATACTGGAGTCCTACAAAGAAGCTTGTCCGCTTAGTATTGTTAATCTTCTTTAGGTGTTAACTTTTTATAACGAATAAGGTCATATTGACCCCGATTTCGAACTCAGTTTTAAGCCACATTTTAAGCAAAATCCATATGAGCTTGTACCCAAATTGTTTGTTGGAGTTTCAATTTTCAGTTTCTGCTAATTATTACCGTTTTTGACCTGGTTGGTGGGAATCGGTGCCGAATGGTCATGTTTGGCATACGTAGATGTATGCAGAATCATCATAAAACACGGGTTTATTGACAGAATGCTAATAATAAACACAAACAAAACAAAAATGAAAATGTATATATCAAATTTGTACATGATATGACCCATCTTGGATGTTCTGGGTTCCGATTCTGGCGGTATAATAGTATAATATGCAAATTTTTTTTGAAAGCATATATAAAATCTCATCTAAAATGATATTGATACTTTGACTCAACTATTGAACCTGGATTCTACATGAAAATCATCCGGAAGATCTGGAACATAACTGCTCAACTTATTAACCTAGGGTTACAAAATTGGCTGAAAGCGAAATAAGGATATCTTGAATTTTGACCGAGACTAACAAGTTTTACTCATCTTTCACTAAAATGTGTTTGGTTGAGTGGTGTTAAGAAAAGATTTCCGATATTTTTAGAACAGCGCTTTTTTTTCTTCTTGGGTTCCTAAGAAACTGTGCAAAATTGGGTCAATTCATTATAGCGTGGCATCCCGTGTTACATTTGAAATTTGTATAGATATTAGTACGAGAAATCCTATTTTTTTCGTTTTCATTTCCAAAAATCAAAGTTTTTCCTTAAGTTTAGAACTTATTGATTAAAGTCCATGAAGTAACTAAGAAATTTGGCGACTGTGCTAGAAAGTGATAGCTGTTTAAAAATCGATGGTTTTAATTAGAGGACAAATCGTTTTTTTTCTGTCAGCGCTCAACAAGACGAGAAACATGAAAAGTATTAGTTTGTAACTTTTCCTCAAGCAATAAAATTAATCAATGATTTTGAATCATTAATCTGCACATAACAAATCAAAAGACTATGAAGTGAACAACTAAAATGGCGAGTGAAATGTTTCAATCGCTTGAGTGAATTCAATCTAATTGATTTCAAATATAACATGGATTGAGATTAAAACTAAGGACATTTGAAGTAAAATTAAGAACGCTTTCCTAAATCATCGAAATTAAGGACATGTCCTTTAAAATAAGGACGGTTGGTAACCCTAATTAACCCAGTCATAGACCTCTGAAATTTTTTTTTGCGAATCTTCGGGAAAGTTTCTGCGAAACCAACAGGGTCCCCTCCCCATTCACAAGTACGAATTTTTGCGAATGATATTCCCAAAAATATTTCTGTGAAAATTTCAGAATTCTATGACAAGGTTCATGAATTCGTCAGTTCCACGGTTGTTCCAGATCGTCCGGAAGGCCATTATGTAGCCAAACAAAACATGTGTAGGTCATAAGTACGAACACATTCAAATGAAAATTCAAGAATCACTAAAAACATCTGGTTCTAAGACCAACTTTATGAATTGATTAGTTCAGCGTATGTTTCGGATTTTCCGGATGGTCATTATGTGATCAATAAGATCAATTTTTCACTCGGAACTACGAATTTATGTCAATTCAACGTGAACAATGGTTTCGAAAATATTTCAGAATTCTAGAATTAGATTCATGAATTAGCAAGTTTTACGGATGTTCCGGATCATTCCGGACATATATTTTTCACCCGAATCCACTTCGGAATCGTAATGCGGAACACCCAAGATCGGTCGTATCATGTACAAAATGGACATGTACATTCATTTTGGTTTCGTTTGTGTTTATTATTAGTATACTGTTAAAAAACTTGTGATTTATGATGACGATTCTGCATACATCTATGTGTGCCAACATGACCTCATTCCGCACCGTTTTTCAATAACCAACCAGGCCAGAAGCGGTAATATGTACCAGAAACTGAAAATTGAAACTCTAACACACAATTTGGGTACAAGTTCATATAGATTCGACAGAAATTGTGTCTTAAAACTGAGTTCGAAATCGGGGTCAATAGGACCCGTTAACACCTTACTCGTAACTTTTTTTTGTACAGCCCTTCGGGAATGTTCGAAAATTCTGAACTCTATTGAAAACCGTTGCTCTCCATGGAAGAGAAAAAGTCTAGAAATTCAAAACTTCTACTTGCAAAATTTAAAAAGTTATCGCAGTTTGAAAGTTCATTTTGGGTCATATTGACCCCAACACCTAAAGAATGTTAAATTGACTCGAGTAACCCTGTGGTGGAGGACTGAGCTTAAAAAAATAAAGAAATATGAGCTCAAGAGCTTTCATGTTAACTTGTAGTGCACAGAAGAAATATCCTAGATCGGCAGAGCGACAAATATTCAAATTCATTGAATGAAAATTTATTATATTCAGCCGCATTCATTTTCAATATTCAGTGACGCAGCTGGAAACGTCAAACGAACAAACCGCCCATTCAACCATGTAGATTTTCATTCGTCTCCTATGTCTTCAATTATTTTTAACTCTGCTATGCACTAACGTTTCAGTGTGAACGAGGTTCGTATATTAAATAAAATGCTTTCAAAATCGAAAGATTTTTACATGAACTCCTTAAAAACCAGAAATGGTGTTTATGTGAAGGCCGAAAAAAATGAGACCAATAGTCTCTTCGACACATACTTTCCAGGTTGTATCGATCCGGAGCTGGCTGGTCTCATTCTGGTGATTCGGATTAGTAGAGTTAGCACGCGCGGTTACAACTGAAATTGTCAAGTGGCCAGTTAAATTTACTCCATTCAAATCGCCTGGAAAAGATAGAATCTTTACTGCTTAGGTATTCTCAAATATGTATTGAAAAAGGTTATGTCTGCCAGTCTTGCCACCGGATATATCCCGAAATCATGGCTATAAATAACTGTTAGATTTTTTCCCCAAGGGGGCGCTCAAGCTTTGAAGAAACTAGGAGTTTTAGGCCTATCAGATAAAGTTATTTTCTTCTAAATGCTTTGGAACGGATGATCGACCATCACATCAGGAACGTTAGCTTAGTTGAGTATCCACTTCACAAAATGCAACATGCATATCAGTGTGGCAAATCCACGATCACTCTACTTCACGGTATTGTTTGCAACATTGAAGCGATCTTCTCGCTCGTATTACTAGATATTGAGGGTGTCTGATTTGGAAGCGATGCGCTGTCATGGGGTATCTGCATGTATCTCGGGTTGATTAAATGCAATACATTCTTTGCTTGTCAGTGAGACAGGCAGAGATAAGGAAATTGAGTACCGTCGCGACGACGCGTCGTGCGGGGCTACTTTGGATATGTGGGGCCACTTTGCACACTTTAGTTTTTCAATATTTCCTAACAGACGCGTTTTAGTTTTATTATACGTTTGACATATGTAGAGCCTGTGTCTTTTAACCATGTTGCATATGCCTTTTGTCATGTTTCTTAACACTGTTCGTAAAATTTCCAAGAGAACTAATTACCAATATTGTTTTTTTTTTCAAGAGATGCTCTGTATTATATTGTATAATTTCTTTGAAGACATTAAACCTTCAAAGTTGGTGGTTGCGAAATAATGTGATCTTGGTCGTGAAAAAACTAGTTTCGAACCTATATTTTAGAACTCATTACATAAAAAGTGCATAACTTGAGAACGTGGCCTTGCATACTAATTACGCCATCAATTTAGCACTCAAATGTACGTTATATTTTGGCATCACTGTTTGCTATATTCCGGTCGTCAGTAGAGCTGATAGTTTTTTTTTTGATTTTTTAGTGTTTTACACTCGCGATTATTTTTATTCTCGTTTTATCTGTATATCGTTTTATTCGGTAGTACGTGTGCATTGAAATTTCGTGACTTCAAGCACGATTATATCTGCCGGTGTGATTCGTGAAAGTGATTGTTTTTGGTTGTGATTTTTGTGTTCACTTGACATTATCACTGCACAGACGTTACGCTCAATTTTTTCGCCAAAAGCGACATCTGCTGGTGGGTAGTTGAGCTGTCGCACGTTGCGTTCAAGTTCGCTTCCATTGACGCACGTTACCCGTTAGCGTTTTCCTGCGCATATTGCATACCCGCTAGGCGTTATTTCTACATCAAAAGCATGGTTTGTAACAACTGCTCGAAAGTGGTTAATTATTCTGTTCGAATCACAGTCATCGAATCACATGGATACTGCGGAAATTCGTTCCACATGATATGCGTCAAGATGGATTATGATGTTCGTGACGTCCTGGGAACCCACCCACGGAATCTATTCTGGATGTGCAACGGCTGTGCTGACTTATTCTCGAATGATAATTTCCGTAGAATGGCTTCGCGTTGTTGCGACATAGTGCCTGACGACAATTCTCTGAAATCTATAAAGAACGACATAGCTGATTTGAAAGATGTCGTCAAAGCTCTCTCGGTTAAAGTTGACTCAAAACCGCTATCCCCAACTATAACGCCTTGGAAACTGGAAATTGCTGAATATAATCCAGTTTCAAACACGCCTAAGCGCAAACGCGAAGATGATTCGCTCAAAACAAAAATTCCTAATATTCGTGGATCCCAAGCTGCGTTTGAAACAATAAAAACAATTTCACCACCTGAGGAGCTGTTATAGGTTTACTTGTCAGCATTCGATCCCAGCACGACGGATGATGAAGTTTCTACCCTCGTGAAAGATTGTCTGTGGGAGAATCTGCAACCGAGAATATTTCGTCTAGTTCCTAAGGACAAAAATCTCTCATCTTTGAGCTTCATTACTTTCAAAGTAGGCGTTAGCAAATCGTACAGGGATAAGGCTCTGTCCAAAGACTCTTGGCCGGAGAACATCTACTTCCGTGAATTTATGACTAATTCAAAAATCCAACGACCTATCATCAGGATTGCGGCGGAGAAGAATCCATCTGGTGGTGGACAGTAGCGCCAAGCTGTTCCGGAAAAACTCATCTGTCCAACTTCTTGTACCCCGGCGAGCGATTTAGGTCTACCTGGCAAATCGGCGACTTCTTCTGTGTCAGGTAAAGCCAAGAAGGGTATATGTCCTTCCGAAGCAATACAAGATGCTGCACGCCCTCAATGTAAATTTCACTTACAGTCTGCTGATGAACACAACTCTACCGCCGCTGTGAATCTTCAATGTCAAAAACAAAATTTGGATCCCATCGTAACGAGCACGTCTCTTTATAGCACATTCGGCTCTACAACGATCACAGAAGGACTAAGCTGGTATGACTCATCGCACCCTGGGACGCACTGCAGCTAGCACTATGGAAGCCCTTGATCCCCCTGCCACAGTCGAGCCATTGCAGCCAGCGTTCACCAGTCGTCCCGGTCCTGTGTGCAGGAGTGGTGAAGGGGTCTTCCAAATCGATACCAACGGCAATCAATCGCGGCATTCAAACCTACAAATTATTACCAACTATTACCAGAATGCCGGTGGTATGAATTCAGTAATCGAAGATTATTTGGTAGCAAGTTCGGATGAATGCTTCGACATAATCGCAACAGTCTCAAGGCTACCGGCGGCGGGGTACTTGTGGCTATCCATCGTCGATTGAAAGCGCAACTGATTGACGATACTTTGGAAGTCTGAGTCGAGCAGGTGTGGGTGCGAATCAAACTGGCTGGCTTAGCACTTTTTCTTTGCGTGGTTTATCTTCCACCGGACCGCACTCGCGATTCGACATTGATTGATTCACATACTGAGTCACTGGAACGGATTTCCGCTCAAGCAAGCCCGGTTGATG
>NW_026683691.1:12635-28635 GCF_030247195.1 Topomyia yanbarensis | reverse complement strand
TTTATATTTCTATTTATTTACTACGACTTCGAATGTGCACTTGATTGCAAATTGAAACCCCCCCCCCCCCGGTCCAAATTTAGTCGTCAATAAGTGTGGACGTGTTTTGCATTCGCTCCCGGTATCGCGCGTTAAAGTTTGTTTAATTTTAATTTGACCAAGCGCCTCGTGCTAAAGTTTGTTTTGTTTTAATTTGACCGAGCGCCGCGTGCTATAGTTTGTTTTGTTTCAAGTGATCGAATTTTAAAAAAAAGTGCGAACGATAATAAAATGAACTGCGAAATTTGTGCCTTGGACGCCTCTGCGGATTCGATTCTGTAGACGTGTGTTGGATGCCCAAGGAAGTATCATGCAGCTTGCATTGGCGTTACCGTGCAGCGGGGATCACTAAGGAGAAAGGACAGGAGATTGGTTGATGTCAACTCGTACATACTGCCATGCTGCGACTCGTGTCAGGAACTACTATATGGGAAAATTGATTTTAACGGACTCGCCAAGCAGCAAAAACTTCTGGAAAAACAAATACGGGAGAATACTGAAGTCATTCATCAACTAACATTTCAGCAAAACAAGACGGACCTAGTACATGAGGCACTCGAAGTCCTAGAAATACTTCTCACCACTGTTAAACAAGAATTGATTGCAATCAACAAAAATAGTAGTCTAGCCGGCAGTGTTATTGCAATAAAAAACCACGTTACCTCTCTGCTTGACACAGCAATTAAGTCAACATCAGATAGTGTATACGAATCGTTAAAAACAGTTACTTCGGAATTATCCGCTGATTTGCCTGACATGAACGCGGAAATAAGTCAGCTTAGTCAGCTGTCTTTAGACACAGCCAACAGCAATCCTATGAACCCAAATTCCACCCTAGGATACGAGATTCTCGACGAGTTGAAGTCGGTTTCACTTTCTCTCAATGAAAACAAAAGCACCAGGCAACTACAGTCGTCACATGAATCAACGTTGCTGCCAGAAATTCTCAACGAGGTTAAATCGATGTCAGCATATGTATATGCGAATAATAAGACCGCACAATTGCTATCGCCGAATGACTCACGCCCCAGTTTGGAAGTTGAACTAAATAACGCTATTAACTCAGGATGGCGTTCCTTGGGCACGAAAAAAGTATGGAAAGCTGACTGGAGTGAGTACGATGCGCGAGAAATAAATCGATTTAATTAACGAAATCAGGCGGATAAGGCTAGAAGGCGTAAAAAGAAACAAATATTTAGAAACCGGAATACTAATATTAAAAACAACAACAACATTTTTCCACCTGATCGGAGACCCCCTGCAACAATAAACGATCGTTATTATGGCCCGCCGGCCAATTTTTCCAATCGCAACTTCTTTAATCGTGCCAGTAGCTCCAGTCATAACCAAAACCGTCATCCCAATCATAGCTGCAACACGAATCTTCTACCACCGGATAGAGTGCTTCTTGCAGTAGCCAAGGATCGTTTTTCCGGCCTATCTACAAATTATATTCCATCGATACAATTTACACGAGGCGAGATTTTGAATCCCTACCCAGCACGTGATACATCAAGATCATCGCAACAATTAAATGCAGTGAATACGGAATGTTCGCCATTATCATCATCATGTGAGGCATGCCGCTTTTAACATTCGTGTTTCCGGTAGTTTCGACACTTTCCTTAGAAGAAGAAAAAGACGAGTGTGCTGTTGAGCACAGTGTTTTCCAAGAATTAGATAATGATGGTAGATTTTCAAATACAAAAAAGACTGCGACAGAATTATTAATGTATTGTCAAAATTTTAATAGGGTGAATAGTCCAGCCAAAATGGCAGAAATTTATAAACGTATATTAGGTTCGTCATTTTTGGTTATATTAAGAACTGAAACTAGCTGGGATGATAGCGAAAAAGTGAAGAAATTTTCGGCAGTGGTTTTAACGTATTCAGAGACGACCGAAATCTTCATGAATCTCAAAAGAACTCTGGCGGGGGAGTTCTTGTGGGTGTTTCGGCTCAATTTAATTCAGAAATTCTATTCACAGTGAAGTTTAAGGAATATGAACATGTGTGGGTTAAATCAAACATTGCCGGTAAAATGCATGTTTTTGTCTCTGTATATTTTCCACCAGAACATGCTAATATAACATCGTGCGAAGCTTTTTTCCAAATTGCTGAACAAATTTTATCTGAACTCCCAGCCGAGGTCAAAGTTCACATTTACGGAGACTTTAACCAACGCAACGCAGATTTTATTACGGACTCTGAAAACGAACATATTTTTTTTTACGAACAGTCGTGGGAGATAACGAAACATTGCAGTATATTTTCGACAAAACTGCTAGCATAGGACTAAATCAAATAAATCACGTAAAAATTGACAGAATTGCTATCTTGGTCTTTTATTTACAAACATTCAAGAAGACTTCTGTGTATCTGAATATCGAACTCCTTTGTGGAAAAATGAAGCATTTAATACTGGTATTGAATTTTCCTTATTCATCCATGAAATTCAAAAACCCAGCGATTGTGAAATTGAGGAAGTCTTTGAATGTATTTATGTATTTATTTCAAGTCGTCAATCAGATGTAGACCGGTTTCTTACAATAATTATTAAACTAACTTAACACTAGTTGAAATTTTGGTTTACTTTAAACTGCTGCTTAAGTTTTGTTTTCGACATAGTGAAGTCAATGCTTTCGCAATGTTTGTTGTAAATATTCATCATTTGGTTTAAAGGGCCAAACTTGGCGTAATTAGTGCGATGGCGAATTGTACAAAAGATGCTGCGGTTACGTAGTTGTCGAGAAGGAGCATAAAAATTTAGTTTCGATAAAAGTTCGATTGAATCAATACGATGTGATACAATGTCGTTTACAAATGATACCATAGAAAATTCACGACGATCTTTCAAGGTTTGAATGTCAATTAGCATGCAACGTGCTTCATAAGATGGCAAATGAAGTCCAGTCCAACCTAGTTTACGAAGAGCGAACATCAAAAACTGCTTTTGTACTGATTCTATCCGGTTTGCATGCGTTGCTGAAAAAGGCGACCAAACTATGCTACAATATTCTAGTGTTGAACGCACATAGGCTACATATAATGTTTTTATTGTGTAGGGATCTTGGAAATTATAGCTAAAGCGTTTAATAAAACCTAGTGTGCTGTTTGCTTTGTTAATTATTGTGTTATAATCAAGGATGCAAAATGCCTACCTTTTCTGCGGCTGTAATTTTTCTGCCTACATTCTCATTTCTCTCTTGATGCTGCTGTCATTCGCTAGTGCAGAACGCCCAGCGCTGTACGGCTGCCTGTGTGCAAAGCAGTAACATGACAAAAAACTACTGTTCCCAGTACAGCCACCAGACGCGAGCGGTACAGCTTCTCTTTCCTTATTTTACATTTTTTAATATTTTCAATCTTTTTAATATTTTTATTCAAAAATTACGACAATGAATGCGGCTTATTTACGCCACGGCCGGCATCAACGCTTTCGTGTGCGGGCTTCTCCTTTTGACTATGGAGAGAAAAATGTACAAAGCGAGAGAACAAACTTTACTACGCCACACTCTCACCGAGCAGTCGGAGTACAGCAGCAAAACAAAAATGTATTCTACTGCTGTACGGGAAAATGTACTCGATGTGGCTACCGTTCTGACAAGAGCTGTAGTGATGCGTCGCTGTAGCGGGCTGTACGGCTTGTACAAATGTAAATATACCGAAAAAAATGTAGTTTATCGGTACCGTTGGCATCCCTGGTTATAATGATCTATGAATGTTATTTTGGAATCTATAATAACTCCTAGATCTCTTATTCTGTCACACTTTTCTACTTGTTGGTTTCCCAATAAGACTCTATTGTTCTGTATATTATTCTTTCTACTCAATGTTATGGAATTACATTTTTTTACATTCAGTTTCAGAAGGCTTTTATTACACCATGTATAAAATATATTTACTTCGTTTTGAAATGTCTGAAAGTCTTCACCATTTCTTATTTCTAGAAATAGTTTCATATCATCAGCATATATAAGAACTTTTACATTTTTTAGAATGAGGGAAATGTCGTTAACAAATAAAATAAAGAATAGCGGGCCCAAATGAAATCCTTGAGGGACTCCTGATGTAACTTGAATTGGGATTGATTTTATCCCTTTAAATCTAACAGCTTGTTCACGATTTGTAAGATATGATTGTACCCATGTAAGAAGTCCTGGCTCAAACCCTATTTTTTCTAATTTAAAAAGTAGCATGGGTATGTCGATGCGATCAAATGCTTTGCTAAAATCTGTATAAAGAGCTTCAACGTGGTTTCCGTTATCCATTGCTGTTAATGTGTAGTTAATGAATTCGAGTAGATTTGTACTTGTAGAACGCCCTTTGAAAAAACCATGTTGCACATGGGTAATTCTGTTCTTGATTTGGTGGAATAAATTTTCATTAACAATCGCCTCGAAAATCTTGGGAATGCACGAGATGATAGCTATTCCACGATAGTTACGCACATCGGATTTTTTACCATTTTTAAAAATTGGAACTAGGAAAGAGCTTTTCCATGTTTTAGGAAAACAACCTGATTCTAGAGACATGTTAAAAAGCCAAAATAAAGGAGCGGTTAGTTCTATTGACAAAGTTTTTAAGAACACCGGTGGAACGCCATCAGGTCCAGGGCTTTTAGAGCTATCCAAGTTTTTTAAGGCATCCATGATTGTATGTACTTTTATCTGTTTAATGTTAATATCTCTTGAAAGTTCTGGGAGGAATGAAAAGTATTCACGCTCTCGATCCTTCTCTGAAAATGTAGTGTAAACTTCCTGGAAGAATGTTGCAAAAAGATTGCAGATTTCCTCTGAGTTATCGCCTACCTTTCCATCAAGATGCATTTCTGTTGGGAAATAATCCGATTTTATTTTAGTTTTTACGTAATAAAAGAAGTTTTTTGGGCAAGTTTTTATATTGCGTTCTGTTCTTGCATTGTACTCTTCAAACGCGATATCAATGGCAAGGTTCAATTGATCGCATAGATTTAAATAGTTTGTTAAGTTATCTTCGCTGTTGTATTTTTTGTAGGTTTTGTGTGCTTTCTGCTTACGATTTTTTAAATTTTTGATTTCTCTATTAAACCAGATGGGATGTTTTGAGTTATAGTGACGCCTTCTTCTTTTCAAAGGTATATCTTCGTGAATGACTTCAAATAATATTTTGTAGAAGATGTCTACGGCAGCATCAACATTTTCTTCATTTCTTAAAATCATTTGCCAGTTTATTGCATTAATTTTTTGCCTCAAGCTTTCATAGTTAGCGGACTCGTAATCAAATACCTCCTCAAATTCACTATCACCAGGTCTGTCGTTAACATGCAAGAATATAGAAAACTCAATGGCTGTATGATAAGCTTCATTCTTCCATAAGGGAGTAAGTGATTCCGTTACACAGAAGTCTTCGTCTATATTTGTCATTAATAAATCTAAATAGCAATGTCGCTGATTTCTTATGTGATTTATTTGATTAAGTCCTAAACTGGCAGATTTACCGCAAATGAACTGCAAAGTTTCATTTTCCCCTACAACAGGAAGTAGGATGCTCTCATTATCAGCATCTGGTATGAAATCAATACCGCGTTGATTGAAATCGCCATATATGTGAACTTTTACGTGCGGGGAAAGACTATTAATAATGCATTCAGCAGCATGATAAAACTTTTCGTAAGTCGTTTTTCGAGCAAAATTTGGAGGAAAATACACCGAAGCGAAAACGTGAGTTTCGTCTTTAACATGTACTTTCACACACACATGCTCGAATTCTTTTGATTTTATAGTTTTGATAACTTCTGCATTTAGTTTTGCTGAAATCGCAATCAAAGCTCCCCCTCCTGACTTCTTACCAGATACATGACAATCACGGTCATCCCTAAAGACATTGTAATTGCTCCCGAAAACTTCTTCACTTCTCACTGTTTCGTCCCAACTAGTCTCAGTTGCTAAAATTACGGAATAATGACAACCTAATATTTTGTTTTGAATCACATTCATCTTAGTTGCACTTTTCATGCGATTAAAGTTTTGGCAATAGACCAAGATTTCTGTTCTTGACTGAGATTCTCTTGGAGAAGTGTTAGTTGAATGGGAATTAATTAGACCTAGCTCTACCTCTTCTAAATCTTGAATCGCAATATGCTTTGTCAATTCATTATTATCTTGCTCTAATGAGCGCGTCGATTGCGGCAAAAACACTGACAGGCGCCAATTCCGGAGGGGTACATAGGTGTGGCAGCAGCTGTTCGATGTGAGGTGCTAGGTTGGTCGGTAGGGCACGGGTTTAAAACATCGCCTCTCTGGAATGCAATGGTAGGTCTGAACGAAGTTGAAGGTGGCCTCGAAAAACGTTTCTTTGCCTCAGCCAGTAGCTCTCTATCCAACGGAAGATTGTCGATGTCGCGGCGTTTGTTATCATGGTACGCAAATCTGCTGTGGTTGTAATCACATCCGTTATTTTTGTCGAAAATTGTGTGGTGCTTGTAACCGTGATTCTTGCGACGCTTGGTATTATTATTACTGTTACGGGTGGTGTCAAGTGCATTAGCGGGTCTCTGTTTATTCCGTTTCTTCTTTATTCTTGCTTTCTCCGCCGCTTTTTGTTGATTGGGACGCCGCAATTTACGTGCGTCGTATTCGGACCAATCAGCCTTCCATACCTTAGAGTTGCCAAGGAAACGCCAGCCTGAGTTACTGGCTGCCTCGACGGACATCTCAGCCTCTAAACTAGGGGAGGAATCTGTTGTGGGTGAAGCAACAGTCTTTTGTTCCAGTGAGTTTACTGCGCTAGAAATTTGCTTTAACTCATCGATAATATCATCCGTGAAAGTTGGGTTTACATAACTCATATCTGTGCCGAACAGTTGTTAGCCATGTCAGTTATCACGCTGCTGACCTTTTCAATTTCTGAACAAATTTGTTTCAACTCGCGTGTCATATCGGTGGTCAGTTCATTGACATAGGCTGCGATGTTGTTTTTCGTAGCTTTCATCGATATGTCGAATAATGATGTTAAGTGATTTTTTGTGGCAACGACAACAGTTTTGCCAGTTTTGTTGGAAGCAGCCAGCTCATTCCACAACTCCGAGGTTTTGGCTATGTGTGCAACCGCGTTATTATGATTAGCTGCAGTTGTTTTAATTTCGCCTTTCAACTCGTTTAAGAGCATTTCGATACATTCAAATCCATCTCGGACATTGAAGTTGCTAAATGTGGATGTGAGTTTGTGATTCGACTCCATAACTAGCTTGTTGAGGTTGATGGCTTCTTGTTGTTGTCTGTACAGTTTATCGAAATTTAACTCCATCACGAGACGCTTCTGGCACTCGTAGCATATTGGCAGCATGTATGTTAGTATTCTTTGCTCATGATTCCTCTGAGCACCAACGCATGCAGCGTGAAATTTTTTCCCGCATGATCCATGGCAGTACCACACATGTTTGTCGTCACTCACTGTACAATTATTAATCGCGCACGGCATGTTTTACTTACGCAGCAATGATAAATGAAAACAATACAAATTAAAACACGCACGGTTAAACTTTAAACGGCGCAAATGGAAACGCGACCGAACTGTAACGACGACTTAAATGCAATGAATACCACAAAGCCAATTATGACAATATCAGGCGGAAGCTAAGTAGTGTCGACTGGCAAAATACCCTTAGAAATGAAGGAAATATTGTAACCGCTGTGGACGAATTTTACAAAATTATTTTCAAGATAATTCAAAATTATTTTCAAGATAATTCATGAAGTACCTATTAAGAAAAAAAGACGACACGGCAACTCGAAGCATCCCGTTTGGTATAATAGACAAATTAAGAGTTTGAAAAATTGGAATCAAAAAGCCTATAAGCTATATAAGAAAAACCAAAATAATGAGGACTTGGAAAAATATTTCGACATTTGCGGTAAACTAAATATGGCCATAGATTCTGCACTTGCGGATTATAACTTAAAAACGGAACAGCAGATCAAATCTTGTCCAAAGATTTTTTTCAACTACGTCAAAACTAAATTAAAATCAGGCAATTTCCCATCAACAATGCACTTGGATGACAACGTACGTGATAGCTCGGAAGAAATCTGCAACCTTTTTGCAACATTCTTCCAAGAAATATATACGACTTCAACTTCTGAACAAGACCGTGATCGCGATTACTTCGCTTTTCTTCCCGATTTTCCTTTGGATAGTAGTGTCAATCATGTCATAGTGGAAGACATTTTCAATTCTCTAAAACATTTAGATGTATCAAAAGGTTCTGGCCCTGATGGAATTCCACCATTATTTATGAAAAACATAGCAAGCGAGTTAACTGCCCCATTGTTCTGGCTGTTTAATATGTCTTTGCAATCTGGAAAGTTCCAGTGGCGTAGTAAGAAAATTTTTCGGGGGGGGATATGAATTTTTTTTGTATATATATGAAAAAATGTTCAAAAACATTCTGAGCAGGAAAAAAATGTTCAAAACCAACAACTCAGGGAACGGATTTGGGTAGTAAAGCTGTTGGTATAGAATTAATGCTCTTCCCCTACGAGGACAATCTGGGCGGCAAACTTCAGACTGTCTAATTTACTGAGCCCTTCAGTTCCCTTGTGCCATTCAGTACCACTTCCTCGTTGAGCTTCCGACTGGTTCGCGAACTACTCGGTCTAGTCCCCGACGATAGATCTAGCCTACTCCGACGAAAAGTTCCCCGGCGAGAGAAGTTCGAAAGCAAGCCAACGAGCCAGGTGCTGCGAGCAGTTCGGCGATTCCGGTAGAGTAGGGCATCCGGTTTGCTGGAGCCCCGGCGCGGCTGGTGGTGTATCGTCGCGATCTACGCGGTCTCGTTCCCGGCGGTGAATCTGACTACGCTGACGGAGAGGTCCCAGACAAAAGAAGTTCTCCCGATACCGATTCTTATTTGGTTTCAGTACTACAACTTCTTGAGCCCTTTGGCTCCGTGGCCGGTGCCATTTAGCACCCCAACTCCTTTAAGCCCTTTAGTTCTCTTCTTGGGCCATTTAGCACTACTTCCTTGATGATTTATTCAGCTCCTCAACTTGTTCGCGAACAACTCGGTCTATTCCCCGACGATGGACCTGACCTACTCCGACAGAGAATTCCTCGGCGCGAGAAGTTCTCCCGAGATCGAGCTAATCAGCTAGGTGCCAAGGTCAGTTCGGCGATTCTGGTGAAGCAGGGTGTCCGGTGCACTCGTGCGCCGATGACCCGTGACTAGTGGTGCCTCGTCGCTGTCTACTCAGTCTAGTCCCCAGCGGTGAATCTAGCTTACGCTACCGGAGAGTTCCCTGGCGAAAAAAGGTCTCCCAATATCGATTCTTCTTTAGTTTTCGCTATTTTCTATCGGAACAACCGGTGCGGTGCCGTGGTCGGTCTGACGAATCCGCATGGAGCGTGACGTCCGGTTCGCTGGCGTTTCGACGACTCATACTCGCTGCTCTGTTGCAGTCTACTCGACTAGTCCTCGTAGGTTCGATGTCCATTCCGTTGTAAGATGGTCATGATCTACATCAGCGGTTTTCAACCTTTTTCGTACCACTGACTCCTTAGATATCACACTGGGTTGCTGCGGACCCCCATAGTTAAACATCAATTTTGTATGCTATCAATATGTTATTTTAAATTTGTTAGGAAACATGACTTGAAATTTCAATATGCACTCGGAAAATATATTTTTCTTCGCGGACTCCCAGCAATGACTTCGTGGCCTCCTAGGGGTCCGCGGACCCCTGGTTGAGAATCACTGATCTACATCATATCTCTGTTTACTGCGTTCCACGTCTTTACGTTGCTTGTCATTCTGTAGGCTACATTATCCGGGTTGATGATGGTGAGGACCGTTTTAAGTAGCTCCCTGCACATCACTCCAAACCTCGGACATTCAAAGACTCTCCTCGGACATTCAAAGACTTCAAATCTCGGACATTCAAAGACGCTCCGGTGTCTCCTCGACGATCTCACACTCCAAGCACAGTGTTGACGTTGCGTACCCACACCGATGAAGATACTCCTTAAGCAGCCGTGGGTCGGTAGGAGCTGTGTCAGGTGGAAGGTCATCTCTCCATGCTTTCTATTGACCCACGCCGATAGGTTTGGATGAGCCGGTAGGTCCACTTTCCTTTCTCCGTATTGTCCCATTCCTGCTGCCACGTCACCATCGAATCGATTCTCATCATCTTCCTCACGTTTCTGGCGTTTCATTGTTTGTAGCACTTGATATCCTCCGTCAGGGTAATGCAGATGGGGATCATCTCGGCGACAAAGCATACTGCCTCCGGTACGCAATCGCAGCTCGTACGACCAGCAATCGAAGCATCCTGTTCAACTTTTCGCGGTTTCATTGTCTCCGTCACCGACACCTCCATTTCTTCAAGTGTCTCACCGTTAGTGACACATCGTCCACGAAACCAACGATTTTCACTTTCCTGGGAAGCCGCAGTGTTAAGACCCCATCGTACATCCCATTCCAAAGTGTTGGACAGAGAATGGAGCCCTGAGGAACGCCCGCTGTGACTCGCATTGCATATTGCCCGTTTGTTCGTCTGGTACAGCAGTGCTCTACTCTGGTAGTAGCTCTTCAGGATCTGGCTCATTCTTTTATGTCACGCTGCAGCATTGGTCTATTCGAGGCTGGATGGCCCGGTGACTTCCCTGACTTTAGCAGCAACATCAGTTTCTGCACCTTCCTCATTTCGGGGATTACCATCATCTACAGACTTCAGCAGTAGCATCCTGAATATGTCCGGATATGCCAGGATCGCAGCTTTCAGCGCCACGGTTGGTATTTCATCCGGACAGGGGGTTTTCTCTGATTTTAGTCACATCGACACTTCTTTGAGCTCGTCGTTAGTCACTTACCACTCGGCTGTGTTACCTCCTTCTTCTTCGCCGTACGGTGTCGGTGACCAGGTAGTTGAATCGTGATTCGGGAAGAGACCCTCAACGATTATCTTTAGCTTACCCGGGTATATTTCAGCTGGTGTCGACGGACCCTCGTCTTCGTCATGACGACTCAGTACGCGTCCCCAGGGATTGGCGTTTATTTCTCAGCGCAGCTACTTATGGCAATTGGCTTGCTAAGCTTGATCTCCCGTTTTAAAGAGTCCCTACCTTCTCGAAACGTCGCTTGCGCTCCTCTCTCACTCTCCGTTCTTACGATCTGAGCCTGCCTTCTGGATCTAAGACAAGAAGCGTGTACGCCGTCTACTGCATGGCCCTAGTTTTCGTGACATTGTATCGTCACAAGCCGTCACAATCCTTCTTGTTAGATCAGCCGCATCAACGTACTTGATTACGTTGTTCGCCGAAGTAACTAGGTTTTCGTTAAAGTCTTTCGTCTTCCACTTTAGCTTGCGACCCGCGACCCCCCTTCTTCATGCTGCAGCAGGGTTCCATTGGCTGATGCGGTAGCGAATCGCCTGGTGGTCTCTATGGGGATACTTCTCTCACACTCTCCAGTCCATGTTCGCCGTCAGTCAAGGACTACAGAATGTGGCGAAATTTCTCTCGGTACCGATATCCGTTTCGTGAACCAATAAGCTCCCAGCTCCTCGCTTCGCCGCGATCTACTTGTTATAGTCCTCGGCGGTTGAGCTAGCCTCCACACCGTGCCGTCAGGTAGGTGTCGAGTCTGCAGCCAATTTTCACTACAAGGAAATATTTTCACAAGATAACTTTAGCAAATGAAACTTTGAGAATTTTATTTAAAATTTTAGGCATATTTTTGTTTAACATATTGATTTTTTGCAAAATTCTCCAAAATATTTCGGGGGGGGTTTCGTCCCCAAAACCCCCCCCGCTACTACGCCACTGCTTGTCTTTAATTTGGTGAAACCCGGAGGCTAAATCTAAAGTTGTGAAATAACTGTTACCTCCTAGCTGATCAAGAATATTCGAAATTTTAGGCATTGGGTATCTGTCCGAAATTGTTTTTTGGTTTAATTTGCGAAAGTCAATAACGAGGCGGAATTTTTGTTCACCCGATGCGTCCATTTTTTTGGGAACTATCCAGACTGGGGAGTTCCATGGTGATCGTGATGGTCTAATCCCGTCATTTAGTAATTTTGATATTTGCTTTTCTACTTCTTCTTTATATGCGAAAGGGTATGGGTATGATTTTTGGTATACCGGAATATCGTCTTCCGTTCTGATGTCACATTCGACTTGCGTCGAGCATGACAATTTATTGTCAGGTGTATGAAATACTTCTTCTAATTTTTCGAGTTCTGTCATCAGTGCATTTTTTTCTTTTGTAGATAGATGAGAAGTTCTGATTTTTTGTTCTAAATTTAAAGCTTGACTTCTAGGATTTGCTTGGGGATGATAGAAGTGAATTGGTATCTCGAACAAATTTCCTTTATTGGTACAAACCTGAAGTATGGGTGCATTGCTAATGAAATTGAATTGCTTGCCAAATATGATTTCGGTGCCAAGAATACCATCGAAATAAGGGTGGAAATCAAGGACAATAAAATTAAATTGTTTTGTAATCAATGGATGAAAAGGATTTAATACAATTTTTTCGTTAACTACACTACTGCTAGTCACTCCTCTTACAGCTTCCGTAAGGGTGCTCAAAATTGGTTCTCCTGAATTATAAGCCCATTTTTTGGATATTAAATTTATGTTTGCTCTGGTGTCCAGTAAAAATTTGATTTCACCTTTGCTGGTCGGTACTTTAATGTATGGGAGAGCGTTTGGCGCTATTCGAACCATTCGCTGACCCATTTCGAATCTTCTAAAAAATTAACTTCTTCTGAAGTTTCAGGTGCGGTTTCCTCTTTAGTTTCTTCATCGTTTTCGGCTTGAGCATTAAAGTAATCTTCACTGATTTCTGAAGTTTCTTCAAGCCAAGTTTGGTATTCTTCTGAGTCTAGATAAATGTCTGCAAGATTTGCGAATCGTTTGGGAGCGGGGTTAGTATGTTGCATTGAGCTTGAAGCTGGTCTTGCCATTTTGTAATCGGGCCTATTGCCGTAATTAACCTGTCTTAATCTAATTGAATTGTCGACTTCCATTGGTTCGTGATTATTTTGCTTTGGGAAAAAGGTCCGGTTTGGGGCAAAAACGTTTCTTGGTTGAGGATTAGGATGAACAGCAGGATTTCTTTGCGGATAATTCGGTTGAGAAAACTGTCTAAAAACAGGAGGAGGTTTAGATCCGATTGCGGTCGGAAAAGTCATAATTGGTCGTCGTGGTGGTACGTTGGGTGGAGGATGGTTCATTGGGAGGTTTCCTCTGGGAGCAGGGATAGGAAGTTTCTCCATTCCTTTGAATGGTGCATTTCTTGCATCTAAGTTAAGGTATTCCACACAATAGTGATAAGCTTGGGCAAGGCTTTGTGGTCTATAGTTTTTGCAGAAATGAGTAAGTGGCTCTCCTAGTCCTCTAATGAAAGTGTCTAGGGCCAATTTGTTGTACAACTTGATTAGCGCTATCTCGTGACCTCTCCACTCGTCGTCCATTGATGTCGCTGAGCTAATCAGGGTCACCATTTCCCTAATGCGACTATAGTATGTTTCTATAGATTCTGATCTTGCTCGACTCATGCTTTTGAGTTGATTATCTAAAATGATCAGATCCCTTTTGTCTGCGTAATATAACCGCAGAACTTCTTTCATGCTCTCCCACTCAAGGGGAGTATTATTGGTGATTAGCACATCGTTTGCTTCGTTTTTTATTTTTCGTCGGATGGTGCGCAAAATCAATTGGTAGTGAAAAGTTTCGCGCAGATCATTAAATAATTCAAGCATATCCTCGACATCGAGGATCCACTGAGAAAGGTTTCTCGGGTTGCCATTAAACTCTGGCAAGTCTGAAACGATCGCTGGTATTCGACCACGATCATGAAAATTCATGTTTGTGTCCATTGCATATCGCTGCCGTGGCACTGGTGGTGACGGCGCTGGTGGCAACGGCACTGGTTCTGGGTTTGGAGGGTTTGCCATGTTTCGGGATAAGGATAGGTATTGGATACGTCGTATGAGGTCGTCCGTTTTGGTCTAGTATTTTGTTAATAATGTCGCGGTTAAGTTTTTATTGGTTTATGTTAGTTCACTCGCGCACTTCTGTGATATACAGTGCTTCGGTTACGGTTCCACCCTGGTGGTCCGGCCTTGTCACTCTTAATTAGTAGAGGTTATCTTCTTAGGAACGAACAGGAAGCAGTTCCGTTTTGGTTGGATTCGAAGAGTAAAGTATGTTAAACACTTTTAATTATTTTTTGTTCTTTATGTTAGTTCACTCGCGCACTTGTGTGATATGCAGTGATTCGGTTACGGTTCCACCCTGGTGGTTCGGCCTAGTCACTCTTAATTAGTAAGGGTTATCTTTTTAGGAACAAACAGGAAGCAGTTCCGTTTTGGTTAGGTTTTGGTTTTGTGTTATGTAAAAAATGGTTTTCTTAAACTTACAGTGGTAGAAGGAGCGGAATAATCATTTCGTCGCGGCAACGATTAGACTCCTGGCCGTGTTGTTTTCCTGGATAGGTAGGTCCTGTAGAGCGAAATCCTTCGCGCTCTGATACCGCAAGTCGCCGAGTTGATCCGCGATGGTCTTCGCCGGGTACCAAATTCTCCTAGGAGGCAGCTGGGATTCACTTTGTCCTAACGTAGGACTTATACTATTGCTCTTCAGGTCCCGTTTTCGGGCGCTAGTTACAGGTTAACGTGTACGAGGTTCTTTTTTAAAAAAGACAACCGTCTCTGTCCACGGACTAATTAAAAGTGATTTTATTTCGATTAATTTGTTTTACAGAGGCCTCACCGCTAAGCTGGTCAAACCTATAAACGCTGACGCTGCTCCTACGTATTGCTGCCACGGGTCTGCTGTGTGTCGCCTGTTTAGGGCTTCGGCTGGTAACACGCGCATCCGTTTGAGCGTGCAATATAATTTTTTGCGTCTGGGCATGAGTTCGGTGGTAACTTTGATGTGTCGAAGAATACAGTAGAATCAGAAGTATCTAGGAAACGAACACGGTTGGGAGTGTATGAAGAAGGATTGATGCTCTGTGCCATGTAGTCGAAGTACAAGGCCATAAATCTGGTTTGAGAATTAAGCTCGACGAGCCTCTCGAAGTTTTCAATCACCAACGGGTTCAGAATGTCGCATCGGATGAGCAATCGATATGAGAGTTCCCAAAATCGATTTTTTAGCGGAAGAACGCCCGCCAGCACTCATCATATGGGTCCAGTGCATCTAACCCAAGGCAATGCGCAAGCAACGATATTGGATTCTCTCCAGTTTGATGAAGTGTATGTTCGCAGCGGAGCGGAAACAGAAACACCCGTACTCCATCACCGATAATATCGTTGTTTGGTATAACCTGATCAGGTCTCCTGGGTGAGCACCCCACCATGTTCCAGTTATTGTTCGGAGAAAATTGATCCTTTGTTGGCATTTCTGTTTCAGATACCTAATGTGACATCCCCAGGTACCTTTAGAGTCGAACCAGACCCCGAGATATTTAAATGTGAAAACCTGGTTGATCGTTGCACCCATTAATAGAAGCTGGAGTTGCGCCGGCTCACGCTTCCTAGAAAAAACAACCAACTCAGTTTTCTCCGTGGAGAACTCAATACCCAGCTGAAGAGCCCAAGCAGACAAATTGTCCAAGGTATTTTGTAATGGTCCTTGCAAGTCGGCAGCTTTGGGCCCTGTAACAGTTCCTTTCAGGCTTCTGTTGTGACGGTGAGCGAAAAAAATAAAAGCATATTTTGTTTTATTTTTTTATTTTTGCGCTAGAATTGTTTTATTTAGCACATTCGATATGGCTCAAGGTAGCAATGGTAAGGCCAACGTGTTGATTGGCACGATTGAACCGTATGTGGTTGGTACTTCGTTCACCAATTATTCTGAACGGTTGAAATATTTGTTCCAAGTGAACGGGATTGACGATCCGGTGAAACAAAAAGCGCTCTTTGTCACGTTGAGTGGACCGGCAGTTTACGAGGAGCTTAAACTGTTGTATCCT